>NC_091467.1:54351378-54378878 GCF_027789765.1 Dendropsophus ebraccatus | reverse complement strand
GCCGTGGTTCCATCCATATTGGTTGCATCCATCTTCAAAATATCGCCTCCGCCAGCACACCGAACAGGAACAAAAACACCTCCCTTGGCAAGCAAGTAGGTGGGATCGCTGATCTTAGCCAAAAGGCCGAGAAGCGATGGCCACAACGGTTTCCCGAAAACTCCCCTTCTCGGACACCACGTCCTTCTTGTTAAGGCGAAGCCAGACATACATACATACCCTATTATGCGCTCCACCCTCTCAGATGGCGGACCGGACGTGCTTTCACACTGCATCTCCTATTGCCTAGCACTGCCTCTGTCTTCCTTTCTGCTCTCAAATCTGAATAGCTCCACCCCCCAATCACACTGCGTCTGCTTCCACCTGATGGATGGCAGACATACACGTCTCTGTCTCTGTCTCCGTCTCTGTCTGGCATACATGACATGCAGCTAGCTCTTTGGCTGGCTGTCTCTGTAGCTGGCTGGCTGTCTCTGTGGCTGGCTGCCTAGCTGGCTAGCTTATTATTAGTACCTACCTACCTACCTACCTACCTACCTATCTATCTATCTATCTATCTATCTATCTATCTATCTATCTTATCTAATGTATCTAATCTATCTATCAAAGAACATGGAGGGTGAATTCTCCCAGCTGGAGCCGTAGGCAGGCAGCATCAGCAGGATACATCGGCCATCGGCCACCAGGAAATACAAAGGAAACGGTTTAATAAACGGCACCTACCTTTCCACCTACCTGCTCGGTCGCTTGACCGGCTGCAACTGAGCTGCTTGTTGTGCTGGCAGCTGTGTATAGCAGCAAAGCCTTGATGACATCACGTCCCGCGATGACATCACCAGCACTGGCCCGGCAGCCAAGTTGTAAACAAGTCTGGCAGTTGGTTGCCATGGCAACAGAGGCCAGCAAGTCTTGGACAAACAAACTTTTCGTAGCCACACTCGGGGGCTAATTTTTCGGGGTCGGTCCACCTGCGCACAACACACTCGAGGGAGGGATGTTTCTTGCAACACAGTAGTTTCAGGTGCAGCCGGCTTGTTTCCTTCTTCATTCTTTTGCTCTGTTTTTTGCAAACTCATTAGGGGGTGCACTGAACCTGGAGGCACTGCAATACCAGGTCAATGCCTGGAGAGGACAGAGCAAGCTCTTTTTCCATCTCCCTGTTCTAAAAATCCATTTAATATATGGTCCCCAGATAGGGGACGTATCAGATATTAAACTGATAAGAACAGATTTTTTTTTTTTTTTTTTTTTTTTTTTTTTTTTTTTTTTAAAACCATTCAGAATGGTTAAAAACGATACAAACAGAAAACTGCTTATATCTTCCGATATTACTCCAACCATCTCATCATCATGGTCACTTTTATTCTTTTAAAAAAAACAAACAAACCAAAACAAACTCCATGCCACAGAACATAGCCTCAGGCTCTCATACCTCCCTTGTATGCAAAAAAGGATAATAACCTTATAATAATAATTGATCTTGACCCAGACTTTTCTATTTTCTCTGCAATATCCGGTGGTACACAATAAGTTTCATAAAACCTCCTTCCCTGTCTTTCCAAATGCAAGGCCACTTTTTCGTATAAAGTTGTTAACGGAAACCTCTTATCAATGGATTCTATATGGTCCCAAAGGTGTCGTGAGACTATTGCATAGTCCCTACGTTCCTCTTCCGTGAGGGATCTTACCATTTTTCTTTTCACTTCCGGCTCTACAGGAGCACTCTCCACTTCTGTTGGGACCTTCTCCCTTACTTTTGGCACTCTTCTAACTGCAATGTCCATTTCTTCCTCTTGCTGAGGACTATCCTTGCCTCTACTTATACCCTCCGTCTCTTCCTTACTCTTCCCCTCTTTAGGTGTTCTTTTCACAGAAAGGTCCATCTCTTCCTCCTGCTTCCGGGGACTCTCTTCACCTCTAGTTGCACCTTCAGTTTCCTCCTCCTCTTTTTCCCTACCTCTCTTCTTCTTCGTTGGACACGAAGCATACAAATGTTCCGGGCTACCACACAAATGGCATTTTTTAACCTGCTCACATGTGTCAGCCATGTGCCCCTCCTTCTGACATCTTCCGCACCATAATACTGTACAATGGTCTTTTAAGTGTCCATATCGCTTGCACTTACGGCAGAAGTCTTCCATACCCACGTAAAACAAGTCCCCATTAATCGGGCCAATTTTAAACCTCCCTGGCGGGACACACAATTTCCCGTCCTCCATTACCTTAAATTTGACCGCAAACTTCCTCTTCATGGTCCATAACCCATACTGATTTAGTACCTTCCCTTTCGAGGTGACCACTTCACAATACTTGGACAGAAAGGCAGCAACCTCTTCTTCCGGAACATAAGGGCTGTACATTCGGACTGTAATCAAACGGTCTCTCCTCGGAAAATGGAATAGTATATCAACACCATTTAGTACTACATGCCCTTTCACACATTCAAGCTTACCCTCGAAAAAGCTGAAATCCTCCTCCGAACTCAAAACCAGGTCATAACACCCTCTCTTTGGGAACTCCAGCATCGCCAGTACTTGGTTCCTCTGTATTCCCAACAGCTTGAAGACAAGTTCCTCCACTACGAAAGCAAGACCCAATGCTTTCTTCTCGGGATCTCTCAGGATGAAGCGAACTCCATTACGAATTCTAGCATACACTGGTACTTCTCCATCCGACGATCCATCCTGATTCACAGCTTCCATGATCTCCAACTCCAAGAAAAGGCTCCTCACAGCAACACGCAGCACCTCCCCTGCATATGCAGGTAGGTGTGATCGCTTCCCGTTGCCTGGGGACTAAGCCGCCTGCCAATAGCAACAAGGAGGTAATCCTCCAAGGCCGACAGGTCGGGTACCCCAGGCACCTTCTGACCAGATCTCCTGTAGATACTACACTTGATCTTAGCCAAAAGGCCGAGAAGCGATGGCCACAACGGTTTCCCGAAAACTCCCCTTCTCGGACACCACGTCCTTCTTGTTAAGGCGAAGCCAGACATACATACATACCCTATTATGCGCTCCACCCTCTCAGATGGCGGACCGGACGTGCTTTCACACTGCATCTCCTATTGCCTAGCACTGCCTCTGTCTTCCTTTCTGCTCTCAAATCTGAATAGCTCCACCCCCCAATCACACTGCGTCTGCTTCCACCTGATGGATGGCAGACATACACGTCTCTGTCTCTGTCTCCGTCTCTGTCTGGCATACATGACATGCAGCTAGCTCTTTGGCTGGCTGTCTCTGTAGCTGGCTGGCTGTCTCTGTGGCTGGCTGCCTAGCTGGCTAGCTTATTATTAGTACCTACCTACCTACCTACCTACCTATCTATCTATCTATCTATCTATCTATCTATCTTATCTAATGTATCTAATCTATCTATCAAAGAACATGGAGGGTGAATTCTCCCAGCTGGAGCCGTAGGCAGGCAGCATCAGCAGGATACATCGGCCATCGGCCACCAGGAAATACAAAGGAAACGGTTTAATAAACGGCACCTACCTTTCCACCTACCTGCTCGGTCGCTTGACCGGCTGCAACTGAGCTGCTTGTTGTGCTGGCAGCTGTGTATAGCAGCAAAGCCTTGATGACATCACGTCCCGCGATGACATCACCAGCACTGGCCCGGCAGCCAAGTTGTAAACAAGTCTGGCAGTTGGTTGCCATGGCAACAGAGGCCAGCAAGTCTTGGACAAACAAACTTTTCGTAGCCACACTCGGGGGCTAATTTTTCGGGGTCGGTCCACCTGCGCACAACACACTCGAGGGAGGGATGTTTCTTGCAACACAGTAGTTTCAGGTGCAGCCGGCTTGTTTCCTTCTTCATTCTTTTGCTCTGTTTTTTGCAAACTCATTAGGGGGTGCACTGAACCTGGAGGCACTGCAATACCAGGTCAATGCCTGGAGAGGACAGAGCAAGCTCTTTTTCCATCTCCCTGTTCTAAAAATCCATTTAATATATGGTCCCCAGATAGGGGACGTATCAGATATTAAACTGATAAGAACAGATTTTTTTTTTTTTTTTTTTTTTTTTTTTTTTTTTTTTTAAAACCATTCAGATGGTTAAAAGCGTAAAAAACAGCATAAACTGTTTCAAGCATAAACGCTTCTCCAACCATTTCATCATAATGGTCCTATTGTCATTTTAAACACCAAAAAAAACAGTAATATTACAAAATTATACACCACCTATACACACCTATTTACATACTTATTTACATATACTATACACTTATTTACATATAATCGCATACTAAACTTTTACCAAGAATCTCCACTTCTTAAACTTCCATACTCCCTCACTATCTAAGTCACCACCATGCTGTCTATCCCAAAGATATATTACATACAACCTAGCCAATATCAACCTCAAACATTCATTAACTGACACAAACTTTCTCCTAAACACCCACAAATTCCGCACATCCCATAAACTCTCCATCACACACGCCATAATCAACCACATTATTCTCTCCTTAACCTTACTAGAAGCACCCATACCAAACATTGCCACTCGCCAGTCTACAAAAGTCACACCAGCCAATTCTTTGCACAAACCTCCTACACCTTTCCATACATTATATGCATAATCACAGTCCCACATCATATGCCTCACTGACTCACTTGACCCACAACCATCCCTTGGACACACCTCATACCTAATCAATTCACGCCTCTTCTGTACTTGTCTCACCGGTAAAATATCATGCAAAGCCATCCATACCACATCATGCTGCTTATTTGACATACCCTTCACTCCCATCTTCTTCCAAACTGTCAAAGCCTCATCCGTCCTCAAACCACCAATATTGCACACCAATTCTCCCGCATCTATTCTTCTCATCACTTTCTTCTTTTCCCTAAAGTCACTCACAGGTACACTTAACAAATCAAAATCAATCACAAATTTTTCTACTTTCATATACCATGCTGGACACTTAAAAGCCACAGGCACACTTGCATCCCATTCTATCCATTTTAGCCCATACAACATCCATCCAGCCATATACCGTACCATACATCCAGCCTTATTCCCTTTCCCCAACAACACAATCAAAATTTTAATATAGCTAAGCCCTAAGAAAACCTGAAAATTCGGAAACCCCAATCCCCCATGCACACATGACTTATACACATATTCCCTTTTCAATTTCTCCATTCTACTACCCCACAAAAAAGTAAAACACATTTTCTCCGCCTTTTTCACGTTTCTCACCGCAAACGGAAACACATTCGCACAAAACAACACAATAGGTAAAATAACCGCTTTCACAACCAGCACCTTCCCCACTAAAGTCAGCTCACGCGTCCTCCAAAAATTCAGCTTTCGTTCAATCCGAGTCCCGCACTCATTCCAACTTTCATTCCCTTTCAAATCATCATTAAACTGGATCCCTAAAATTTTGATTGCACCCACTTCGCATTCCACCCCATCCATCCTTACCTCCTTATCCCCAAAACACTTAAAGACACACTTATTCCAATTAACTTTAAACGCAGACGCCCCACAGAAAAAATCTAACCACAATTTTGCCCTGTTCATGCTAGCCATATTATCACTCACCACCACAATATCATCCATATAACCCAGCACCTTCACATTCTTACCAGCACTCCCCGGTATCAATAATCCTCTCATCAGTTTGTCACCCCTTATACCACACAACAAAGGCTCAATCACACTTACAAACAATATCGGGGACATAGGGCAACCTTGCCTGACCCCCGACCTCACTCTCACCTTACTACTCAACACCCCATTTATCAACACCTCGCTTGTCACATCTGCATACAAACTTCTCACTACATCCACAAACTTCTTTGGAAAACCCATTCTCTCCAACACTCTAAACATAAAATCATGCGATACACGATCAAACGCCTTTTCAAAGTCCACAGCCAACACCATACACTTCTGCTTTCTATCCATACTATCACCAAACAAATCCCTCAACAAAAACAAGTTATCAGTCATACTTCTCCCAGGAATCGCACACACCTGATCCACACCAATCACCTGATCAATTACCTCCCGCATACGCCCGCACACAATCTTACTAAAAACCTTATAGTCCGCATTCAACAAAGTAATAGGTCTCCAATTCCCCAAGCACATTTTATCCCCTTTCTTGTATATCAAAACTACCACTCCTTCTTTCATTGAAGCACTCAAAACATCATTTTTCCACATATACTGACACACCTCACACATATCCTTACCCATAATCTCCCATGCCTTCACATACAATTCAATTGGAATCCCATCTTTCCCTGGCGTTTTATTTTTCTTTGCACTCATCACTGCACTTCTTACTTCCTCCTCAGTCAGCTCCTCACACAACAATTCACCATCACTCTCCCTAAGCTTACTCTCCAGACCATTTAGTACCTCACCTACCAAACCCTCATCAATCCACTTGTGTTCATATAATTCACCATAGAAACTTTCCACTTCTCTTATAACCTCTTCACCCACCACACACTCTCCTTCCTTATTAACCACCTTATCCATATCATTCCTCCTCCCACACACTTTCTTAAAGAAAAAACTTGTACATTTCTCATTCATATCCAGATGCTCTACTTTTGACCTATAAATAATCTCTTTACCCTTTTGCTCCATCATTTTCTTCATTTCACTCTTTGCATCCTCCAACAGATCTTTCACCTCCACCCCATTCATACTTAATTTATGCAACCAATCAATCCTCACACTTAACTCTCTATATTTGTTCCTCAAAATAGCCGCCTTTTTATATCCCCATTTCCTAAAAAATTTCTTACACTCACCTTTCATCCAATCCCACCACTCTAAGATACAATCATATTCATGCTTCCTACCCTGCCATCCCCTATAAGCACACTTGAACTCATCCATAGCTTTCATCTCCTCAAGTAACTTAACATTCAGCTTCCATACACCTTTACCACACACTCCTTTTATTCCACATGCAAATACAGCTTTCAAATAATCATGGTCCGAAAACGGAACTGCCTGCTGAAAAAAAGACAAGCATTCCAAATTTTTTGAAGCGAGGATATAATCTATCCTAGATTCCACACCTCCCCTGTCAGCTCTATACGTCGCAGGTGGTGACTTTCCCAATTTACTCACAGCTGCATCAACCAAAAGAAAATCAGCAATCAAGTGATTAACCCTTCGCCCAGTGATATCCAGCCCAGCACCCTCTGTGACACAATTCAAATCTCCCGCCAAAATTACTGGAATTCTCCCTGGCAAAAACAGACACAGTTTTTCAAACAGACTTGCCCTTTCCTCTTTTGCCGTAGGAGCATACACATTACAAATCCTTATCTTACAACCCTTATAAACCACCACCGCCATAACACACCTTCCCACCTCCACCACAATATAACTCTCTAACTTGACTTCCCTACTACCCAACAAAATCCCCACACCATCATTTTTGTTCTTATTAGAACCGGACCAAACATACTGCCCATAAGGCCAGTCCTGGTCCCCCAAAGAGTCCACAATGCCACACTCCTGCAGACAGACAATATCAGCTCCCAGACCTCTGACATAGTCCAGGACTGCAGCTCTTCGGGCCTTAGTTTTTATCTGCCTCACATTCACGGATAGGACATGACATGCAACTTCGGCCACCATGTTTTCACTCGGAGCGCAAGTGGACTATAGACGCCCCATCTCTCTCTCATCCTTCTTCTCCGGGACACCGGCAACCTGATGTAAAGGCCAATGTCCCTACTCCTTCTAAAAAAGGAACATCCGTTGGAATAGTTGACACCGGATAAACAGCGTCCCGACCAGGACTTACATCACCTTCACTAGACGGCGAAAGCAAAACTCTCGCCCTTTTGGGCGCCAAGTCCAGGGCTTCCTCCAAAGGCCTTGTAGAGGAAAAATCCCCCTGGCCACCACCTCCACTTTCCAACTCTGCCGGGCTTTCACTCCAGGAGAGAGTGGGAGTTTCAGGCCCCGTGCCTTCCACCTCCCCCTCTCCTTGCACACTGGCTTCATGAGAGATTTCACTCTCCACCGGGGACACCTCCATCTGCACAGTCTCCTCCACCTCCACACGCTGCTCACTCTGAGGCCTTTCTTGGCCAGAACCCACCACCTCTGCATAACGCCTTCTTGTGCGCAATTCACAATCCTTGAAAACATGACCTTCACCACCACACACATTGCAGACAATTGCGTTTGTACACTGTCCAGCCAAGTGCCCTCCCTGATGACACCGTCCACATTTTGTCTCTGTGGCTTTACAATCCTCTTGCATATGCCCAAAATTCTTACATTTACGACAAAATCTGGGTGCATTGGGAAAGAACAAATATCCTCTGTCCCTTCCAATGGCAAAATTCAAGGGAGGATAGCGAATCCCACCAGGACTCTCTGGGTCTTCATGGAAAATTACGAAAAACTTATATTTTCCCGTCCACAAGGATTCACTGTTTTGGACCCTGTGAGAGAAGCTAACAGCCGCACAATGTCTTCGCAAAAAGGCCACAATGTCTTCCTGTGGTACATGGGGGTTATACATAAAGACCACAAGCGGCACTTCTCCCCTGCTGTATAAAACCGTAAAGGTTAGGCCATCTAAAACGGACTCAGCAGATTTCTCCTGGAGCATGCGGTACAATTGGTGACAATATGCAGCAGCGGTAAAGACCAACACAAAAGTTCCTTTCTTAGGATCTTGTAGGCACAAAATACTTTCGCGCTTTACATTCAGGGTATGATACAAAACATCATTCACCAATACCTTCAAACTGAAGTGCTCCTCCTTCCCGGCTTCCACATCAATCCTGAATCCGTTCTTGACCCGAGGTTCCCCGGTCCCGGCATAGCGCACCTTGACGCCCATGGCTGCGATCGCTCTCTCTAGTCTTCAGCCGCCCCCAATGGGAGCTAAGCTTCCGACACCCTTCAACCAGACCAACACTTGGTCTTAGCCAAAAGGCCGAGAAGCGATGGCCACAACGGTTTCCCGAAAACTCCCCTTCTCGGACACCACGTCCTTCTTGTTAAGGCGAAGCCAGACATACATACATACCCTATTATGCGCTCCACCCTCTCAGATGGCGGACCGGACGTGCTTTCACACTGCATCTCCTATTGCCTAGCACTGCCTCTGTCTTCCTTTCTGCTCTCAAATCTGAATAGCTCCACCCCCCAATCACACTGCGTCTGCTTCCACCTGATGGATGGCAGACATACACGTCTCTGTCTCTGTCTCCGTCTCTGTCTGGCATACATGACATGCAGCTAGCTCTTTGGCTGGCTGTCTCTGTAGCTGGCTGGCTGTCTCTGTGGCTGGCTGCCTAGCTGGCTAGCTTATTATTAGTACCTACCTACCTACCTACCTACCTATCTATCTATCTATCTATCTATCTATCTATCTATCTATCTATCTATCTATCTTATCTAATGTATCTAATCTATCTATCAAAGAACATGGAGGGTGAATTCTCCCAGCTGGAGCCGTAGGCAGGCAGCATCAGCAGGATACATCGGCCATCGGCCACCAGGAAATACAAAGGAAACGGTTTAATAAACGGCACCTACCTTTCCACCTACCTGCTCGGTCGCTTGACCGGCTGCAACTGAGCTGCTTGTTGTGCTGGCAGCTGTGTATAGCAGCAAAGCCTTGATGACATCACGTCCCGCGATGACATCACCAGCACTGGCCCGGCAGCCAAGTTGTAAACAAGTCTGGCAGTTGGTTGCCATGGCAACAGAGGCCAGCAAGTCTTGGACAAACAAACTTTTCGTAGCCACACTCGGGGGCTAATTTTTCGGGGTCGGTCCACCTGCGCACAACACACTCGAGGGAGGGATGTTTCTTGCAACACAGTAGTTTCAGGTGCAGCCGGCTTGTTTCCTTCTTCATTCTTTTGCTCTGTTTTTTGCAAACTCATTAGGGGGTGCACTGAACCTGGAGGCACTGCAATACCAGGTCAATGCCTGGAGAGGACAGAGCAAGCTCTTTTTCCATCTCCCTGTTCTAAAAATCCATTTAATATATGGTCCCCAGATAGGGGACGTATCAGATATTAAACTGATAAGAACAGATTTTTTTTTAAGTTGGCTATCCCACAAAAGGGGATATCAACAATTTTATTCAAAACAAATTATTTACAACATAAAAGAAATTTTAACTAATCAAAAACATAATCAAAAACATAACACAAATCAAGGTCTCATACCGCCTTTGAAAGCAAAATAACACAATAAACGGATCATAACAAAAGATACAGAACTAGACGCCTCTAATCTTCTGATAACACTTGGGGGTACTTTGTAAGTTTCACAAAACCTTTTACCATGCTTTTCTACATGAGACCTGACTGCCTCACTTAAATGGTTGCAGAAAGACTCCCTCTCTAGAGCTTCCACCTGCACCCAAAACTCTTTTGACACACAATCATGATCTTTCCTTTCCTCCTCTGTATAAGGTCTTTCAGACCATGACTTCCCCTCCTCTGTCTCCTTTTTCTTCTCCATTTTTCTCTCTCCCTCCCTGGAAGCCCTCTTGACTGAAGGACCAGGGCTGCCCTCACACTCCGGGACCACCTCCTTCGGGACAATCTCCTCCCTACTCACTTTCCCAGGTGCAGGCTCTTCCTTTTCTTTTTCCCTATTTCTTTTCCTTTTTTTAGGGCAAGAAGCATATAAGTGATCAACACTACCACATAAATTACATGTTTTCTGCTGTTTGCATGTGTCAGGCAAATGTCCCTCCTTCTGACACTTCCCGCACCAAAGCACTGTACAATTATCTTTAACATGTCCATATTTCTTGCATTTCCTGCAGAAGTCGTCCATGCCGGCAAAAAACAGATCTCCGTTGATCCGACCAATCTTAAACCGACCCGGCGGAACATCCAGGCTCCCATCCTTCCGGACTTTAAATTTCACCACAAATTTCCATTTCATGGTCCACAGACCATATTGGTTTAGGACCTTTCCTTTTGGGACGATGTCTTCGCAAAATCTTGATAAATAGTCCGTTATTTCCTCTTCTTCAATATATGGACTGTACATTCTAACAGTCACTACGCGTTCTCTCCTCGGGAAATGAGAAATAATGTCAGTTCCATTTAGCAACACATTTTCCCTCACACATTCCAGCTTACCCATAAGAAAGCTGTGATCCTCCTCCGAGTTCAGCACTAGGTCGTAAACACCTCGTCTGGGAAACTCCAGTAAAGCCAAAATCTGGTTCTTCTTTACTCCAAACAATTTGATCAGAAGTTCCTCCACGATAAAGGCCAGTCCCTTCTCCTTTTTCTCAACATCGTGCAGAATAAACCGGACACCATTCCGTATACGAGCATATGATGGAACCTCTCCGGTGGATGATCCATCCTGGTTTGTAGCCTCCATAGCGTTAGGTCCAAACCAACGACTCCTGAACAGGAAAAAGGACACGCAAGAACACCTCACCTGCTAACCGCAGATAGGTGAGATCGCCTCTCGTTGCCCGGGGACTAATCCGCCTGCCAATAGCAGCATGGAGTCACTTCTCCAAGGCCAACAGGTCGGGTACCCCGGGCACCTTTCAACCAGATCTCCTGTAGATACTACACTTGATCTTAGCCAAAAGGCCGAGAAGCGATGGCCACAACGGTTTCCCGAAAACTCCCCTTCTCGGACACCACGTCCTTCTTGTTAAGGCGAAGCCAGACATACATACATACCCTATTATGCGCTCCACCCTCTCAGATGGCGGACCGGACGTGCTTTCACACTGCATCTCCTATTGCCTAGCACTGCCTCTGTCTTCCTTTCTGCTCTCAAATCTGAATAGCTCCACCCCCCAATCACACTGCGTCTGCTTCCACCTGATGGATGGCAGACATACACGTCTCTGTCTCTGTCTCCGTCTCTGTCTGGCATACATGACATGCAGCTAGCTCTTTGGCTGGCTGTCTCTGTAGCTGGCTGGCTGTCTCTGTGGCTGGCTGCCTAGCTGGCTAGCTTATTATTAGTACCTACCTACCTACCTACCTACCTATCTATCTATCTATCTATCTATCTATCTTATCTAATGTATCTAATCTATCTATCAAAGAACATGGAGGGTGAATTCTCCCAGCTGGAGCCGTAGGCAGGCAGCATCAGCAGGATACATCGGCCATCGGCCACCAGGAAATACAAAGGAAACGGTTTAATAAACGGCACCTACCTTTCCACCTACCTGCTCGGTCGCTTGACCGGCTGCAACTGAGCTGCTTGTTGTGCTGGCAGCTGTGTATAGCAGCAAAGCCTTGATGACATCACGTCCCGCGATGACATCACCAGCACTGGCCCGGCAGCCAAGTTGTAAACAAGTCTGGCAGTTGGTTGCCATGGCAACAGAGGCCAGCAAGTCTTGGACAAACAAACTTTTCGTAGCCACACTCGGGGGCTAATTTTTCGGGGTCGGTCCACCTGCGCACAACACACTCGAGGGAGGGATGTTTCTTGCAACACAGTAGTTTCAGGTGCAGCCGGCTTGTTTCCTTCTTCATTCTTTTGCTCTGTTTTTTGCAAACTCATTAGGGGGTGCACTGAACCTGGAGGCACTGCAATACCAGGTCAATGCCTGGAGAGGACAGAGCAAGCTCTTTTTCCATCTCCCTGTTCTAAAAATCCATTTAATATATGGTCCCCAGATAGGGGACGTATCAGATATTAAACTGATAAGAACAGATACTACACTTGATCTTAGCCAAAAGGCCGAGAAGCGATGGCCACAACGGTTTCCCGAAAACTCCCCTTCTCGGACACCACGTCCTTCTTGTTAAGGCGAAGCCAGACATACATACATACCCTATTATGCGCTCCACCCTCTCAGATGGCGGACCGGACGTGCTTTCACACTGCATCTCCTATTGCCTAGCACTGCCTCTGTCTTCCTTTCTGCTCTCAAATCTGAATAGCTCCACCCCCCAATCACACTGCGTCTGCTTCCACCTGATGGATGGCAGACATACACGTCTCTGTCTCTGTCTCCGTCTCTGTCTGGCATACATGACATGCAGCTAGCTCTTTGGCTGGCTGTCTCTGTAGCTGGCTGGCTGTCTCTGTGGCTGGCTGCCTAGCTGGCTAGCTTATTATTAGTACCTACCTACCTACCTACCTACCTACCTATCTATCTATCTATCTATCTATCTATCTATCTATCTATCTATCTTATCTAATGTATCTAATCTATCTATCAAAGAACATGGAGGGTGAATTCTCCCAGCTGGAGCCGTAGGCAGGCAGCATCAGCAGGATACATCGGCCATCGGCCACCAGGAAATACAAAGGAAACGGTTTAATAAACGGCACCTACCTTTCCACCTACCTGCTCGGTCGCTTGACCGGCTGCAACTGAGCTGCTTGTTGTGCTGGCAGCTGTGTATAGCAGCAAAGCCTTGATGACATCACGTCCCGCGATGACATCACCAGCACTGGCCCGGCAGCCAAGTTGTAAACAAGTCTGGCAGTTGGTTGCCATGGCAACAGAGGCCAGCAAGTCTTGGACAAACAAACTTTTCGTAGCCACACTCGGGGGCTAATTTTTCGGGGTCGGTCCACCTGCGCACAACACACTCGAGGGAGGGATGTTTCTTGCAACACAGTAGTTTCAGGTGCAGCCGGCTTGTTTCCTTCTTCATTCTTTTGCTCTGTTTTTTGCAAACTCATTAGGGGGTGCACTGAACCTGGAGGCACTGCAATACCAGGTCAATGCCTGGAGAGGACAGAGCAAGCTCTTTTTCCATCTCCCTGTTCTAAAAATCCATTTAATATATGGTCCCCAGATAGGGGACGTATCAGATATTAAACTGATAAGAACAGATTTTTTTTTTTTTTAAGTTGGCTATCCCACAAAAGGGGATATCAACAATTTTATTCAAAACAAATTATTTACAACATAAAAGAATTTTAACTAATCAAAACATAATCAAAAACATAACACAAATCAAGGTCTCATACCGCCTTTGAAAGCAAAATAACATAATAAACGGATCATAACAAAAGATACTGAACTTGACTCCTCTAATCTACTAATAATACTTGGGGGCACTTTATAAGTTTCACAAAACCTTTTACCATGTTTTTCCACATGTGACCTGACTGCCTCACTTAAATGATTGCAGAAGGACTCCCTTTCTAGAGCCTCTACCTGCACCCAAAACTCTTTTGTCACACATTCAAGATCTTTCCTTTCCTCCTCTGTATAAGGTCTTCCAGACCCTGACTTTTCTTCCTCTATCTCCTTTTTCTTCTCTTTTTTTCTCTCTCCCTCCCTGGGAGCCCTCTTAACTGAAGGACCAGGGCTGCCCTCCCGCTCTGGGACCACCTCCTTCGGGACAATCTCCTCCCTACTCACTTTCCCAGGTGCAGGCTCATCCTTTTCTTTCTCCCTATTCCTTTTCCTTTTCTTAGGGCAAGAATCATACAAGTGATCAACACTACCACATAGATGACATGTTTTTCGCTGTTTGCACGTGTCAGGCAAATGTCCCTCCTTTTGGCACTTCCCACACCAAAGGACTGTACAATCATCTTTAACATGACCATAGTTCTTGCACTTCCTGCAGAAATCCTCCATGCCTGCATAAAACAGGTCCCCGTTGATCCGACCGATCTTGAACCGACCCGGCGGAACATCCAGGCTCCCATCCTTCCGGACTTTAAATTTCACAACAAATTTCCACTTCATTGTCCATAGTCCATATTGATTTAGGACCTTTCCTTTTGGGGTAACATCTTCACAAAATCTTGATAAATAATCTGTTATTTCTTCTTCTTCAATGTACGGACTGTACATCCTAACAGTCACTATACGTTCTCTCCTCGGAAAATGAGAAATAATGTCAGTTCCATTTAGCAATACATTTTCCCTCACACATTCCAGCTTACCCATAAGAAAGCTGTGATCCTCCTCTGAGCTCAGCACTAGGTCATAAACACCTCGTCTGGGAAACTCCAGTATGGCCAAGATCTGGTTCTTCTTCACTCCGAACAGCTTGATAAGAAGTTCCTCCACGATAAAGGCCAGTCCTTTCTCCTTTTTCCCAGCATCGTGCAAAATAAACCGGACACCATTCCGAATACGGGCATATAATGGTACTTCTCCGGTGGAAGATCCATCCTGGTTTGTAGCCTCCATAGCTTTAGGTCCAAACCAACGACTCCTGAACAGGAAAAAGGACACACAAAAGCACCTCACCTGCTAACCGCAGATAGGTGAGATCGCCTCTCGTTGCCCGGGGACTAATCCGCCTGCCAATTGCTGCATGGAGCCACTTCTCCAAGGCCAACAGGACGGGTACCCCAGGCACCTTCTGACCAGATCTCCTGTAGATACTACACTTGATCTTAGCCAAAAGGCCGAGAAGCGATGGCCACAACGGTTTCCCGAAAACTCCCCTTCTCGGACACCACGTCCTTCTTGTTAAGGCGAAGCCAGACATACATACATACCCTATTATGCGCTCCACCCTCTCAGATGGCGGACCGGACGTGCTTTCACACTGCATCTCCTATTGCCTAGCACTGCCTCTGTCTTCCTTTCTGCTCTCAAATCTGAATAGCTCCACCCCCCAATCACACTGCGTCTGCTTCCACCTGATGGATGGCAGACATACACGTCTCTGTCTCTGTCTCCGTCTCTGTCTGGCATACATGACATGCAGCTAGCTCTTTGGCTGGCTGTCTCTGTAGCTGGCTGGCTGTCTCTGTGGCTGGCTGCCTAGCTGGCTAGCTTATTATTAGTACCTACCTACCTACCTACCTATCTATCTATCTATCTATCTATCTATCTATCTTATCTAATGTATCTAATCTATCTATCAAAGAACATGGAGGGTGAATTCTCCCAGCTGGAGCCGTAGGCAGGCAGCATCAGCAGGATACATCGGCCATCGGCCACCAGGAAATACAAAGGAAACGGTTTAATAAACGGCACCTACCTTTCCACCTACCTGCTCGGTCGCTTGACCGGCTGCAACTGAGCTGCTTGTTGTGCTGGCAGCTGTGTATAGCAGCAAAGCCTTGATGACATCACGTCCCGCGATGACATCACCAGCACTGGCCCGGCAGCCAAGTTGTAAACAAGTCTGGCAGTTGGTTGCCATGGCAACAGAGGCCAGCAAGTCTTGGACAAACAAACTTTTCGTAGCCACACTCGGGGGCTAATTTTTCGGGGTCGGTCCACCTGCGCACAACACACTCGAGGGAGGGATGTTTCTTGCAACACAGTAGTTTCAGGTGCAGCCGGCTTGTTTCCTTCTTCATTCTTTTGCTCTGTTTTTTGCAAACTCATTAGGGGGTGCACTGAACCTGGAGGCACTGCAATACCAGGTCAATGCCTGGAGAGGACAGAGCAAGCTCTTTTTCCATCTCCCTGTTCTAAAAATCCATTTAATATATGGTCCCCAGATAGGGGACGTATCAGATATTAAACTGATAAGAACAGATTTTTTTTTTAAGTTGGCTATCCCACAAAGGGGATATCAACAATTTTATTCAAAAACAAGTTATTTTACAAATAAAAGAATTTTAACTAATCAAATAAACATAACACAAATCAAGGTCTCATACCGCCTTTGAAAGCAAAAAAAACACAATAAACGAATCATAACAAAGGATATTGAACTTGATGCTTCTAGTCTTCTAATAATACCTGGGGGGACTTTATAAGTTTCACAAAACCTTTTAGTATGATTTTCTACATGTGTCCTGACTGCCTCACTTAAATGGTTACAATAAGACTCTCTTTCTAGAGCTTCTACCTGAACCCAAAACTCTTTTGACACACATTCATAGTCTTTTCTTTCCTCCTCTGAAAAAGGTCTTTCAGACCATGACTTTTTATCTTTCCTCTCTCCCTCCCTGGGAGCCCTCTTAACTGAAGGACCCGGGCTGCCCTCCCGCCCTGGGACCACCTCCTTCGGGACAATCTCCTCTCTACTTACTTTCCCAGGTGCAGGCTCATCTTTTTCTTTTTCCCTATTTCTTTTCCTTTTCTTAGGACAAGAAACATATAAGTGGTCAACACTACCACATAAATGACATGCTTTAGGCTGTTTACATGTATCAGGCAAATGTCCCTCCTTTTGGCACTTCCCACACCAAAGAACTTCACAATTTTCTTTGACATGTCCATATTTCTTGCACTTTCTGCAAAAGTCCTCCATGCCTGCATAAAACAGGTCCCCGTTGATCCGACCAATCTTGAACCGACCCGGTGGGACACACAGACTCCCGTCTCCCAGGACTTTAAATTTCACGAGAAACTTCCACTTCATAGTCCATAGTCCATATTGATTTAGAACTTTCCCTTTTGGGGTAACATCTTCGCAAAATCTTGACAGAAAATCCGATATCTCCTCTTCTTCGATATACGGACTGTACATTCTCACAGTCACTATGCGTTCTCTCCTCGGGAAATGAGAAATAACGTCAATTCCATTAAGCAATACATTTTCCCTCACACATTCCAGCTTACCCATAAGAAAGCTGCAATCCTCCTCCGAGTTCAGCACTAGGTCGTAAACACCTCGTCTGGGAAACTCCAAAATAGCCAAGATCTGGTTCTTCTTAACTCCAAACAACTTGATAAGAAGTTCCTCCACGATAAAGGCCAGTCCCTTCTCTTTTTTCCCAGCATCGTGCAGGATAAACCGGACACCATTCCGTATACGGGCATAAGATGGCACTTCTCCGGTGGATGATCCATCCTGGTTTGTAGCCTCCATAGCTCTAGGTCCAAACCAACGACTCCTGAACAGGAAAAAGGACACGCAAGAACACCTCACCTGCTAACCGCAGATAGGTGAGATCGCTTCCCGTTGCCTGGGGACTAAGCCGCCTGCCAATAGCAGCATGGAGGTAAACCTCCAAGGCCGACAGGTCGGGTACCCCAGGCACCTTCTGACCAGATCTCCTGTAGAAACTACACTTGATCTTAGCCAAAAGGCCGAGAAGCGATGGCCACAACGGTTTCCCGAAAACTCCCCTTCTCGGACACCACGTCCTTCTTGTTAAGGCGAAGCCAGACATACATACATACCCTATTATGCGCTCCACCCTCTCAGATGGCGGACCGGACGTGCTTTCACACTGCATCTCCTATTGCCTAGCACTGCCTCTGTCTTCCTTTCTGCTCTCAAATCTGAATAGCTCCACCCCCCAATCACACTGCGTCTGCTTCCACCTGATGGATGGCAGACATACACGTCTCTGTCTCTGTCTCCGTCTCTGTCTGGCATACATGACATGCAGCTAGCTCTTTGGCTGGCTGTCTCTGTAGCTGGCTGGCTGTCTCTGTGGCTGGCTGCCTAGCTGGCTAGCTTATTATTAGTACCTACCTACCTACCTACCTATCTATCTATCTATCTATCTATCTATCTATCTATCTATCTTATCTAATGTATCTAATCTATCTATCAAAGAACATGGAGGGTGAATTCTCCCAGCTGGAGCCGTAGGCAGGCAGCATCAGCAGGATACATCGGCCATCGGCCACCAGGAAATACAAAGGAAACGGTTTAATAAACGGCACCTACCTTTCCACCTACCTGCTCGGTCGCTTGACCGGCTGCAACTGAGCTGCTTGTTGTGCTGGCAGCTGTGTATAGCAGCAAAGCCTTGATGACATCACGTCCCGCGATGACATCACCAGCACTGGCCCGGCAGCCAAGTTGTAAACAAGTCTGGCAGTTGGTTGCCATGGCAACAGAGGCCAGCAAGTCTTGGACAAACAAACTTTTCGTAGCCACACTCGGGGGCTAATTTTTCGGGGTCGGTCCACCTGCGCACAACACACTCGAGGGAGGGATGTTTCTTGCAACACAGTAGTTTCAGGTGCAGCCGGCTTGTTTCCTTCTTCATTCTTTTGCTCTGTTTTTTGCAAACTCATTAGGGGGTGCACTGAACCTGGAGGCACTGCAATACCAGGTCAATGCCTGGAGAGGACAGAGCAAGCTCTTTTTCCATCTCCCTGTTCTAAAAATCCATTTAATATATGGTCCCCAGATAGGGGACGTATCAGATATTAAACTGATAAGAACAGATTTTTTTTTTAAGTTGGCTATCCCACAAAAGGGGATATCAACAATTTTATTCAAAACAAATTATTTACAACATAAAAGAAATTTTAACTAATCAAAAACATAATCAAAAACATAACACAAATCAAGGTCTCATACCGCCTTTGAAAGCAAAATAACACAATAAACGGATCATAACAAAAGATACAGAACTAGACGCCTCTAATCTTCTGATAACACTTGGGGGTACTTTGTAAGTTTCACAAAACCTTTTACCATGCTTTTCTACATGAGACCTGACTGCCTCACTTAAATGGTTGCAGAAAGACTCCCTCTCTAGAGCTTCCACCTGCACCCAAAACTCTTTTGACACACAATCATGATCTTTCCTTTCCTCCTCTGTATAAGGTCTTTCAGACCATGACTTCCCCTCCTCTGTCTCCTTTTTCTTCTCCATTTTTCTCTCTCCCTCCCTGGAAGCCCTCTTGACTGAAGGACCAGGGCTGCCCTCACACTCCGGGACCACCTCCTTCGGGACAATCTCCTCCCTACTCACTTTCCCAGGTGCAGGCTCTTCCTTTTCTTTTTCCCTATTTCTTTTCCTTTTTTTAGGGCAAGAAGCATATAAGTGATCAACACTACCACATAAATTACATGTTTTCTGCTGTTTGCATGTGTCAGGCAAATGTCCCTCCTTCTGACACTTCCCGCACCAAAGCACTGTACAATTATCTTTAACATGTCCATATTTCTTGCATTTCCTGCAGAAGTCGTCCATGCCGGCAAAAAACAGATCTCCGTTGATCCGACCAATCTTAAACCGACCCGGCGGAACATCCAGGCTCCCATCCTTCCGGACTTTAAATTTCACCACAAATTTCCATTTCATGGTCCACAGACCATATTGGTTTAGGACCTTTCCTTTTGGGACGATGTCTTCGCAAAATCTTGATAAATAGTCCGTTATTTCCTCTTCTTCAATATATGGACTGTACATTCTAACAGTCACTACGCGTTCTCTCCTCGGGAAATGAGAAATAATGTCAGTTCCATTTAGCAACACATTTTCCCTCACACATTCCAGCTTACCCATAAGAAAGCTGTGATCCTCCTCCGAGTTCAGCACTAGGTCGTAAACACCTCGTCTGGGAAACTCCAGTAAAGCCAAAATCTGGTTCTTCTTTACTCCAAACAATTTGATCAGAAGTTCCTCCACGATAAAGGCCAGTCCCTTCTCCTTTTTCTCAACATCGTGCAGAATAAACCGGACACCATTCCGTATACGAGCATATGATGGAACCTCTCCGGTGGATGATCCATCCTGGTTTGTAGCCTCCATAGCGTTAGGTCCAAACCAACGACTCCTGAACAGGAAAAAGGACACGCAAGAACACCTCACCTGCTAACCGCAGATAGGTGAGATCGCCTCTCGTTGCCCGGGGACTAATCCGCCTGCCAATAGCAGCATGGAGTCACTTCTCCAAGGCCAACAGGTCGGGTACCCCGGGCACCTTTCAACCAGATCTCCTGTAGATACTACACTTGATCTTAGCCAAAAGGCCGAGAAGCGATGGCCACAACGGTTTCCCGAAAACTCCCCTTCTCGGACACCACGTCCTTCTTGTTAAGGCGAAGCCAGACATACATACATACCCTATTATGCGCTCCACCCTCTCAGATGGCGGACCGGACGTGCTTTCACACTGCATCTCCTATTGCCTAGCACTGCCTCTGTCTTCCTTTCTGCTCTCAAATCTGAATAGCTCCACCCCCCAATCACACTGCGTCTGCTTCCACCTGATGGATGGCAGACATACACGTCTCTGTCTCTGTCTCCGTCTCTGTCTGGCATACATGACATGCAGCTAGCTCTTTGGCTGGCTGTCTCTGTAGCTGGCTGGCTGTCTCTGTGGCTGGCTGCCTAGCTGGCTAGCTTATTATTAGTACCTACCTACCTACCTACCTACCTATCTATCTATCTATCTATCTATCTATCTATCTATCTATCTTATCTAATGTATCTAATCTATCTATCAAAGAACATGGAGGGTGAATTCTCCCAGCTGGAGCCGTAGGCAGGCAGCATCAGCAGGATACATCGGCCATCGGCCACCAGGAAATACAAAGGAAACGGTTTAATAAACGGCACCTACCTTTCCACCTACCTGCTCGGTCGCTTGACCGGCTGCAACTGAGCTGCTTGTTGTGCTGGCAGCTGTGTATAGCAGCAAAGCCTTGATGACATCACGTCCCGCGATGACATCACCAGCACTGGCCCGGCAGCCAAGTTGTAAACAAGTCTGGCAGTTGGTTGCCATGGCAACAGAGGCCAGCAAGTCTTGGACAAACAAACTTTTCGTAGCCACACTCGGGGGCTAATTTTTCGGGGTCGGTCCACCTGCGCACAACACACTCGAGGGAGGGATGTTTCTTGCAACACAGTAGTTTCAGGTGCAGCCGGCTTGTTTCCTTCTTCATTCTTTTGCTCTGTTTTTTGCAAACTCATTAGGGGGTGCACTGAACCTGGAGGCACTGCAATACCAGGTCAATGCCTGGAGAGGACAGAGCAAGCTCTTTTTCCATCTCCCTGTTCTAAAAATCCATTTAATATATGGTCCCCAGATAGGGGACGTATCAGATATTAAACTGATAAGAACAGATACTACACTTGATCTTAGCCAAAAGGCCGAGAAGCGATGGCCACAACGGTTTCCCGAAAACTCCCCTTCTCGGACACCACGTCCTTCTTGTTAAGGCGAAGCCAGACATACATACATACCCTATTATGCGCTCCACCCTCTCAGATGGCGGACCGGACGTGCTTTCACACTGCATCTCCTATTGCCTAGCACTGCCTCTGTCTTCCTTTCTGCTCTCAAATCTGAATAGCTCCACCCCCCAATCACACTGCGTCTGCTTCCACCTGATGGATGGCAGACATACACGTCTCTGTCTCTGTCTCCGTCTCTGTCTGGCATACATGACATGCAGCTAGCTCTTTGGCTGGCTGTCTCTGTAGCTGGCTGGCTGTCTCTGTGGCTGGCTGCCTAGCTGGCTAGCTTATTATTAGTACCTACCTACCTACCTACCTACCTATCTATCTATCTATCTATCTATCTTATCTAATGTATCTAATCTATCTATCAAAGAACATGGAGGGTGAATTCTCCCAGCTGGAGCCGTAGGCAGGCAGCATCAGCAGGATACATCGGCCATCGGCCACCAGGAAATACAAAGGAAACGGTTTAATAAACGGCACCTACCTTTCCACCTACCTGCTCGGTCGCTTGACCGGCTGCAACTGAGCTGCTTGTTGTGCTGGCAGCTGTGTATAGCAGCAAAGCCTTGATGACATCACGTCCCGCGATGACATCACCAGCACTGGCCCGGCAGCCAAGTTGTAAACAAGTCTGGCAGTTGGTTGCCATGGCAACAGAGGCCAGCAAGTCTTGGACAAACAAACTTTTCGTAGCCACACTCGGGGGCTAATTTTTCGGGGTCGGTCCACCTGCGCACAACACACTCGAGGGAGGGATGTTTCTTGCAACACAGTAGTTTCAGGTGCAGCCGGCTTGTTTCCTTCTTCATTCTTTTGCTCTGTTTTTTGCAAACTCATTAGGGGGTGCACTGAACCTGGAGGCACTGCAATACCAGGTCAATGCCTGGAGAGGACAGAGCAAGCTCTTTTTCCATCTCCCTGTTCTAAAAATCCATTTAATATATGGTCCCCAGATAGGGGACGTATCAGATATTAAACTGATAATAACAGATTTTTTTTTTTTTTTTAAGTTGGCTACCCCTTACAACGGGGGCTTTCTTTATTTAAGTCAACAAATTATTACAAAAACAAAGTATTTTTACAAGGATAAAAATGTACAATAAAATACAATTTTTCCAATAAAATACAATTGTTTTGCATAAAAACACATAAAATTCATATTAAAAGGGACTTGGTGGACTTATATCACAGAGCTCCATTCACTTAAAAACCATTTTTCTTGCTAAAACAGGGAAATGCTTTCTGTCCAATAAATAATAATAATACATCTCATTAAGACAAATGGTTAAAATGTCCTTCACAGATAAAACCTCATGTTTGTATAATAAAATATTCCTGGCCTTCCACAGAGCTGCCTTCACACAGTTTATAGTCTTCCATGCCATGATTTCTTGAGTCCTTGTTGGGCATTCCAAGCAACCATAAAAACAGCAGCGTGATTCAGTTCTTTAAGTCCAGTAATTCTTTTTATCAGAGGGGATATTTTAGTCCATACGTGTTGCGTGTAAAAACAAGTCCAAAACAGATGGTGCACGGTCTCTGCTTCCTGGCAGCCTCCCCTCGGACAGATCGCTGAGTTGTTAAACCTCTTCGGTGCTGGAATGCCCGGCATGGAAGACACTCGTGGATGCAGCTCCAGGCCAGGTCTTTCTGTGGATTAAAATATAATTAGCATTGGCCATTTCCCATATTTTTTTACATTTTTCTTCATTAAAATTTTTAATAGGAGCAATAAAACCACTTTCCTTCACAGCCTTTAAAATCTTTTTACTGTTTGTCAAGTTTTGAGTGCTTTTCCCCTTCAGACCATAAAAACTAACTGTTGTCTCTAAAATCTTATAATGCTTGGGTAGATTAAAAAGCGTACGGGGAAGTTAAAATGGTTGAAAACCACCCGTTTCTCCTCATAAAATACCCAGTATTAAAAACGTATAAAATAAGACCAGTAGTTCTCTTTGGACAGGGAGTTAAAAACACATGCTAAAAAACTTGATTAAAAGAAAGGCTTTAAAATCAGGAAAGTCCTTACCACCCATCTTCTTAGGTTTACATACAGTTTCTCTTTTTAGCTTTTCCATCTTGGAGCTCCATAAAAAGGTAAAACAAGCTTTGGTTATTTTTTAAGAACACTTCTGGAGGGGGAAACACCATACTTAATACAATAAAAGAGGTAAAATCACCATTTTGGTAATTAAAACCCTCCCCTCCATCGTCAGCTTTCTCATATTCCACATACATAGCTTTTGGTTTACTTTTGCGCCACCAAGTCCCAGCTACTAAAACCATTGTTTGACTCATTGAAGGAGACACCTAAAATCTGCACAGTATCGGACACCGGAACAGGAATGTCTCTTAAAACCATTCCACTTATATTTAAAATGCTGCTTTTGTTTAAATTAACTTTAAAACCGGAGGCACAAGAAAAAAACTGGATCTGCTTCAAAGTTTTTTGAAGCGATGGGGCGTCCCTGCAAAGCACCGTGACAATCATCCATGTACCCCACTGCTTTGGCCTCGGTCCCCCTCCTCCCGGCAGGGGGACTCCGTGAATCTGTTTGGTCTCTCCGAATGGCACACATTAGAGGCTCTAAGGCGCAGATGAAAAGCAGTGGGGACAAGGGACACCCCTGCTTCACTCCGGATTTTAAAAGAATGTTCCGTGTCTTAAAACCATTTACTAAAATTTTACTTGTGGGCAGCTTGATAAAACGCTTTAAGAGATAATAAAAAACCCTCCGGTATACCCATTTTTTCTAAAACCTTAAAAAGATAAAAATGCGATACCCTGTCAAATGCCTTTTCGAAGTCTATGGATAAAACGGCAAGTTGTCCTTTTCTTGACTGGGTATCGCTGATCACGTCCTTAATAAGGTTTAAAATGTCCCAGATGCTTCTCCCGGGTAACCCCACAGACCTGATTGCAATGGATTAGCTTGTCGATCACGGCCTTCAGACAGAGACGGTTGCACACAGTTTGGCCATGATCTTGTAGTCCGTTCAGAAGGGTGATTGGTCTCCAATGTCCTCAAACTCGACCTGTCTCCCTTCTTGAAGAGGAGGGAGACATTCACCCTTCTTCCACGACCCCGGGAGAGCTTGAACTAAAAACATCGGTTAGAGATTAAAAGGTCCGTGCCTTTAAAATCCGTACAAAGTCACGTAAATTCCTATGGTATACCGTCGGGCCCCAGGTTACCTTACCTGTCTTAAAACTTTTACAGTCTCTAAAACCACTCCTGCTCCGTATGTTCTGTAATAAAAGGGACTGGGAGACAGGGTCCTAAAAACATGTGATCATCCTCCAATGAGTCATTTAAAAAACATTCATCAATGTTTTTGTGTTAAAAAGATCCGCATAAAATTCATACACTTTTTGTTAAAATACCCTGTACATCCTTTTTCATCATCATATTGTCAATTAAAACTTTCTTTTCGTAACTTTCTTTAACGTACCGTGGAAGCAGGTTCTTTCGCTTCCAGATGTTATTTAGAACGGAATATCAGTTCTTTCCTTTCTGCGCATGCACTGAAGAATCTCTTTCTTATATCAATGATCTCTTTTTCTACTTCAATACGTGATCTCTGAACTTGTTACAGGTTTTGCAGGCGAGTATTTAAAATGTTAAAAAATGCACGCTTTCCTCCTTAGCTTTGAATCCACGCCTATAAAAAATTCTTTTATCTTTAATTTCATTTTTTCCCACCAACACTGATGGGAATGTTGGTATTTCTTACTCTCTGCAATCTCTTATAAAAAGTGATAAAATCAGATAAAACCTGCGGATCTTCTAAAATGGAGCGTTTTAATTTCCAGGCATGCCTTACCAGTTCTCCTGTAAATCGCTTTTTCACTTTAAAAACTCATAGCTTGTGATCTGAAAAATATTCGTAAAAAGATCACATTTAAAAGGCATATCTTGGAGAGAGCAGAAATAAAATCAATTCTAGATTTGCAATTGACGTTACCCCTGTAAACGCCGGCTTCCTCAGGTGAAATTCATATACATTTCTTAAAAACATCGGTGATTTAAAATCTAAAACATATTCTTAAGCATGGAAGCGGTCTTATCATAGTTTCTCCACTGAGGTTGAAAGCGGCGTTCCCCCCTTAAAATACGTTAAATCACCTGCTAAAACAGAGGTTCGGAAATCGTTAATAAAAAGCGGTGAAAACTTCTAGCATTCCTAGCTCTTTCATTTTTTTCAGAGAACCATAAAGTTTAAAAAACTGGACATTTAATACCGATTGATAAAAGCTTTCAGTAAAATTCTGCCTGGGTAAAATTCAATAAAAGAATCAATTAAAACGTTCCTTTAAAAAGTATATGGCGACCCCTGCGGATCTGGATTCGTGATCCAGAACCAGAGTGACGGACCGGCACTCCGATTCGTCTTCATATTTCTTATCGTCATGCAATGCGGAATGCTGCACTCCTGCAGGAAGAAGACTGGTAAGCTAGCAAAACCGTCAGATATTAAAAAGGGCCAACCCTTCCACATTTTGCCTGTATACTTCTTACGTTAAGTGAGAGACCGGACTAACTCATCCATTGGAGAGTGTTAAGGAAATCATCTCGCAACAGCTACAATTCTCCGGCTACACCCAGAGACACCACTACGAGCTCTCATATCCCCCACGTCCGAGTCTACTGTCACATGGACGATGCCGGGATGACTGCCGTCGCGCAAGGAACTCCCCGGACCCCAGGCAGCATTATGGGCTCACAGTGTCACCCCATAAGAACATACGGGCAGCACGGTGTGGTTGGGTTCCCATACTCACTTATTTTCCGCATATCCCCCTCCGCAGGGGTGTATGTTTTCTTATTGACGGTTTCCGGCACCTCAAGATTGTGACCCCTGTAGGCCTCCTCCTTGCAGAGAGGGGCGGGTGTGCCCCCCCGGCGTGGGGCCTTTGGAGGAGCGTTCACTTTGGTTTCCCCACAACGGTGATTACGTTCCATCGGCTCCTCCTGCACCACCCCTCCGAGGTGAGCCGGACGCTCGAGCCCGTGCGCCGCTTACCGTGGCCTCACCAAACCGGGGTCATTTTCCACCCCCCTGGGGGCACGCCTGTACCGAGGCTGTTGGGCCTATAGATGCCTGCGCCAGTCGTCCCACCTTCCACCCCATTTCCTGGGAGGCCTACTTCCTGCCACCAGCTCTCTTTTTCCCCGTCCTCGTGGCCCTTAGGGCCTCTCTGGCCGATCTCTCTAGGGGAGTCACTGATGTGTCCATTGCATCATCCCGTCTCCGGCTCTTGTGGGGGGCACTGTTGGGTCTCTGGTTGCCCAGCCTGGTGTCCTGTCTAGGCTTGGTTGCCCTGGCTGCTCCGTCTTTCTCGGGTCTTTTTGGGACAGTTGCATACAGGTGACTGCGTGTTGTGGGCAAAATTACATCTGGCTCCTTGACGGCACTCTTGTGTTTCATGTTCGGAAAAGCTGCCAGCATTTCTTGCATTTACTGTCACAGCTGTTCTTGTATGAGTTGCCCAATTTTGTTGACTGCCCTGCAGAAGCATGATTCCCGCAAAGGTAGAGGTCGCCACACCTGTTGTTCAATTTAAACGTGCTGGTGGTAATCTCACTCCCCCTACAAAGTTGGGTCGTTAAATGCACGTAACTAAAAACCCCCGCCATTTTGAGGTCCAAATACTCAAACTCGTTCATAATCGTCCCCTGACACTTCACGCTCTTAAAGTAGGCTGC
>NC_091467.1:54332416-54350462 GCF_027789765.1 Dendropsophus ebraccatus | reverse complement strand
AGCTGGCTAGCTTATTATAGTAACCTACCTACCTACCTACCTACCCTATCTATCTATCTATCTAATACGAACTATCTATCTATCTATCTTCTTATCTAATGTATCTAATCTATCTATCAAAGAACATGGAGGGTGAATTCTCCCAGCTGGAGCCGTAGGCAGGCAGCATCAGCAGGATACATCGGCCATCGGCCACCAGGAAATCAAATCCAAAGGAAACGGTTTTAATAAACTGCACCTACCTTTCCACCTACCTGCTCGGTCGCTTGACCGGCTGCAACTGAGCTGCTTGTTGTGCTGGCAGCTGTGTATAGCAGCAAAGCCTTGATGACATCACGTCCCGCGATGACATCACCAGCACTGGCCCGGCAGCCAAGTTGTAAACAACTCGTGCCAGTTGGTTGCCATGGCAACAGAGGCCAGCAAGTCTTGGACAAACAAACTTTTCGTAGCCACACTCGGGGGCTAATTTTTCGGGGTCGGTCCACCTGCGCACAACACACTCGAGGGAGGGATGTTCTTGCAACACAGTAGTTTCAGGTGCAGCCGGCTTGTTTCCTTCTTCATTCTTTTGCTCTGTTTTTTGCAAACTCATTAGGGGGTGCACTGAACCTGGAGGCACTGCAATACCAGGTCAATGCCTGGAGAGGACAGAGCAAGCTCTTTTTCCATCTCCCTGTTCTAACAAATCCATTTAATATATGGTCCCCAGATAGGGGACGTATCAGATATTAAACTGATAAGAACAGATACTACACTTGATCTTAGCCAAAAGGCCGAGAAGCGATGGCCACAACGGTTTCCCGAAAACTCCCCTTCTCGGAACACCACGTCCTTCTTGTTAAGGCGAAGCCAGACATACATACCCTATTATGCGCTCCACCCTCTCAGATGGCGGACCGGACGTGCTTTCACACTGCATCTCCTATTGCCTAGCACTGCCTCTGTCTCCTTTCTGCTCTCAAATCTGAATAGCTCCACCCCCCAATCACACTGCGTCTGCTTCCACCTGATGGATGGCAGACATACACGTCTCTGTCTCTGTCTCCGTCTCTGTCTGGCATACATGACATGCAGCTAGCTCTTTGGCTGGCTGTCTCTGTAGCTGGCTGGCTGTCTCTGTGGCTGGCTGCCTAGCTGGCTAGCTTATTATTAGTACCTACCTACCCTACCTACTATCTATCTATCTATCTATCTATCTATCTATCTATCTATCTATCTAATCTATCCTATCTATCCTATCTATTCTATCTAATGTATCTAATCTATCTATCAAGAACATGGAGGGTGAATTCTCCCAGCTGGAGCCGTAGGCAGGCAGCATCAGCAGGATACATCGGCCGGCCACCAGGAAATCAATCCAAAGGAACGGTTTTAATAACTGCACCTACCTTTCCACCTACCTGCTCGGTCGCTTGACCGGCTGCAACTGAGCTGCTTGTTGTGCTGGCAGCTGTGTATAGCAGCAAAGCCTTGATGACATCACGTCCCGCGATGACATCACCAGCACTGGCCCGGCAGCCAAGTTGTAAACAACTCTGCAGTTGGTTGCCATGGCAACAGAGGCCAGCAAGTCTTGGACAAACAAACTTTTCGTAGCCACACTCGGGCTAATTTTTCGGGGTCGGTCCACCTGCGCACAACACACTCGAGGGATGTTTCTTGCAAAACAGTAGTTTCAGGTGCAGCCGGCTGTTTCCTTCTTCATTCTTTTGCTCTGTTTTTTGCAAACTCATTAGGGGGTGCACTGAACCTGGAGGCACTGCAATACCAGGTCAATGCCTGGAGAGGACAGAGCAAGCTCTTTTTCCATCTCCCTGTTCTAAAATCCATTTAATATATGGTCCCAGATAGGGGACGTATCAGATATTAAACTGATAAGAACAGATACTACAACTTGATCTTAGCCAAAAGGCCGAGAAGCGATGGGCCACAACGGTTTTCCCGAAAACTCCCCTTCTCGGACACCACGTCCTTCTTGTTAAGGCGAAGCCAGACATACATACCCTATTATGCGCTCCACCCTCTCAGATGGCGGACCGGACGTGCTTTCACACTGCATCTCCATTGCTAGCACTGCCTCTGTCTTCCTTTCTGCTCTCAAATCTGAATAGCTCCACCCCCCAATCAACACTGCGTCTGCTTCCACCTGATGGATGGCAGACATACACGTCTCTGTCTCTGTCTCCGTTCTCTGTCTGGCATACATGACATGCAGCTAGCTCTTTGGCTGGCTGTCTCTGTAGCTGGCTGGCTGTCTCTGTGGCTGGCTGCCTAGCTGGCTAGCTTATTATTAGTACCTACCTACCTACCTACCTATCTATCTATCTATCTATCTATCTATCTATCTATCTACTCTATCTATCTAATCTATCCTATCTATCCTATCTATTCTATCTAATGTATCTAATCTATCTATCAAAGACCATGGAGGGTGAATTCTCCCAGCTGGAGCCGTAGGCAGGCAGCATCAGCAGGATACATCGGCCGGCCACCAGGAAATCAAATCCAAAGGAAACGGTTTATTAAACTGCACCTACCTTTCCACCTACCGCTCGTCGCTTGACCGGCTGCAACTGAGCTGCTTGTTGTGCTGGCAGCTGTGTATAGCAGCAAAGCCTTGATGACATCACGTCCCGCGATGACATCACCAGCACTGGCCCGGCAGCCAAGTTGTAAACAACTCTGCCAGTTGGTTGCCATGGCAACAGAGGCCAGCAAGTCTTGGACAAACAACTTTTCGTAGCCACACTCGGGCTAATTTTTCGGGGTCGGTCCACCTGCGCACAACACACTCGAGGGATGTTTCTTGCAAAACAGTAGTTTCAGGTGCAGCCGGCTTGTTTCCTTCTTCATTCTTTTGCTCTGTTTTTTGCAAACTCATTAGGGGGTGCACTGAACCTGGAGGCACTGCAATACCAGGTCAATGCCTGGAGAGGACAGAGCAAGCTCTTTTTCCATCTCCCTGTTCTAAAAATCCATTTAATATATGGTCCCCAGATAGGGGACGTATCAGATATTAAACTGATAAGAACAGATTTTTTTTTTTTTTTAAGTTGGCTACCCCTTAAGATGGGGGCCTTCTTTATTTAGGTCAACAAGATATTACAAAACAAAATATTTTACAAGGATAAAAAAGCATAAATACAATTTTCTCAATAAAATACAATTTTTCCAATAAAATACATTGTTTTGCATAAAATCACATCATTCACGTTAAAAGGGACTTGGTGGACTTATATAATAGCGCTCCATTCACTTAAAAACCATTTTCTCGCTAAAACAGGGAAATGTTTTCTGTCCAGTAAAAAATAGTAATACATTTCATTAAAACAGATGGCTAAAATGTCCTTCACAGATAAAATCTCATGTTTATATAATAAAATGTTCCTGGCCTTCCACAGAGCTGCCTTCACACAGTTTATAGTCTTCCATGCCATGATTTCTTGAGTCCTTGTTGGGCATTCCAAGCAACCATAAAAGACAGCAGCGTGATTCAGTTCTTTTATTTCAGTAATTCTTTTTATCAGAGGGGATATTTTAGTCCATACGTGTTGCGTGTAAAAACAAGTCCAAAACAGATGGTGCACGGTCTCTGCTTCCTGGCAGCCTCCCCTCGGACAGATCGCTGAGTTGGTTAAACCTCTTCGGTGCTGGAATGCCCGGCATGGAAGACACTCGTGGATGCAGCTCCAGGCCAGGTCCTTCTGTGGATTAAAAATATAATTAGCATTGGCCATTTCCCATATTTTCTTACATTTTTCTTCATTAAAATTTTTAATAGGAGCAATAAAACCACTTTCCTTTACAGTTTTTAAATCTTCTTACTATTTGACAAGTTTTGAGCGCTTTTCCCTTTAAAACCATAAAAACTAACTGTTGTCTCTAAAACCTTATAATGTTTGGGTAGATTAAAAGCGTATGGGGAAGTTAAAATGGTGGAAAACCACCCGTTTCTCCTCATAAAATACCCAGTGTTAAAACGAACAAAATAAGACCAGTAGTTTTCTTTGGACAGGGAGTTAAGACACATACTAAAAAACTTGATTAAAAGGAAGGCTTTAAAATCAGGAAAGTCCTTACCACCCATCTTCTTTGGTTTACTTACAATCTCTCTTTTTAATTTTTCCATCCTAGAGCTCCATAAAAAAGTAAAACAGGCTTTGGTTATTTTTTTAAGAACAACTTCTGGAGGGGGAAACACCATACTTAAATATAATAAAATAGGTAAAATCACCATCTTGGTAATTAAAACCCTCCCCTCCATTGTCAGTTTTCTCATGTTCCACATACATAGCTTCTGGTTTACTTTTTGTGCCACCAAGTCCCAACTACTAAAACCATTGTTTGACTCATTAAAGGAGACACCTAAAATCTGTACAGATTCGGACACCGGAACAGGAATGTCAATTAAAACCATTCCATTTATGTTTAAAATACTGCTTTTGTTAAAATTGACTTTAAAACCGGAGGCACAAGAAAAATACTGGATCTGTTTCAAGGTTTTTTGAAGCGATGGGGTGTCCCTGCAAAGCACCGTGACATCGTCCATGTACCCCACTGCCTTAGCCTCGAGCCCCCCCCTCCCGGCAGGGGGACTCCGTGTATCTGTTTGTCCTTTCGTATGGCACACATTAGAGGCTCTAGGGCACAAATAAAAAGCAGTGGGGACAAGGGACACCCCTGCTTCACTCCGGATTTTAAAAAAATGTTCCGTGTCTTAAAACCATTTACTAAAACTTTACTTGTACAGTCTTGATAAAATGCTTTAAGAGACAATAAAAAACCCTCGGGTATACCCATTTTCTCTAAAACCTTAAAAAGATAAAAATGCGATACCCTGTCGAATGCCTTCTCAAAGTCTATCGATAAAACGGCAAGTTGTCCTTTCCTTGACTGGGTATCGCTTATCACATCCTTAATAAGGTTGAGATTGTCCCAGATGCTTCTCCCGGGTACCCCACAGACCTGATTGGAATGCACTATCTTGTCGATCATGGCCTTCAGACGGTTTGCACATAATTTGGCCATGATCTTATAATCACAATTCAGAAGGGTGATTGGTCTCCAATTCCTCAGACTCGACCTGTCTCCCTTCTTGAAGAGGAGGGAGACATCACCCTTCTTCCACGACCCCGGGAGAGCTTTGGACTTAAAAACTTCTGTTAAAAGATTAAAAAGGTCATCCTTTAAAATCCCATAAAAAGTCACATAAAATTCTATGGGTATACCGTCGGGGCCAGGTACCTTACCTGTCTTAAAACTTTTAACCGTCTCTAAAACCTCCTGCTCCGTGATATCCTGTAATAAAAAAGACTGGGAGACAGGGTCTAAAACATTGGTGATCTCCTTCAATGAGTCATTTAAAAAACATTCATCAATGTTTTTTGTATTAAAAAGATCCGCATAAAAGTCATACACTTTTTTTAAAATCCCCTGTACATCGTTTTCACCATCAATGTTATCAATTAAAACTTTCTTTTCCGTGATTTTCTTAAAAAAGTACCTGGAGCAGGTCTCGTTCTCTTCTAGGTGTTTTATTTTTGAACGGAATATTAACTCTTTCCCTTTCTGCTCCAGGCACTGAGAGATCTCTTTTCTTATGTCAATAATTTCTTTTTCTACTTCAATACCGTGATCTCTAAATTTGTACAGGGTTTGCAGACGAGTATTTAAAAGGTTAAAAAAGGCACGTTTCTCCTTAGCTTTCGAAATCCCAACCTTTATAAAAAAATCTTTTATGTTTAATTTCATTTTTTCCCACCAGGCACTGATGGGAATGTTGGGATTTCTTACTCGCCTGCAATCCTTATAAAAAGTGATAAAATCAGATAAAACCTGCGGATCTTCTAAAAGGGACACGTTTAATTTCCAGGCATTCTTACCAGTTCTCCTGTTAAAATCGCTTTTCGCTTTAAAAAACAATAGTTTGTGATCTGAAAAGATATTCGTAAAAAGATCACATTTAAAAGGCAGTACTTGATAAGAGCAGAAAATAAAATCAATTCTAGATTTACAGTTAGCGTTACCCCATGTAACGCCGGCTTCCTCTGGTACATTCGTATTACATTTCTTAAAAACATCAGTGAGTTTAAAATCTAAAACAATATTTTTAAGCATAGAAGACGTCTTATCATAGTTTCTACTCACTGATGTTGAAAGCCGGCGTTCCCCCTTTAAAATACAGTTAAAATCACCTGCTAAAACAAGAGGGTCAGAATCATTAATAAAAAGAGGTAAAACTTCTAGCATCCTAGCTCTTTCGTTTTTATCCGGAGAACCATAAAAATTTAAAAACTGCCATTTAATACCATTGATAAAAGCTTTTACAAGTAAAATTCTGCCTGGTAAAATTTCATTAAAAGTATCAATTAAAACGTTCCCTTTAAAAAGTATGGCGACCCCTGCTGATCTGGATTCGTTAGATCCAGACCAGATTGACGGACCGTGCACCCAGTCGTCTTCATATTTCTTATACGTCAAGCAATGCGGGATGCTGCACTCCTGCAGGAAGAAGACGGAAGCAGCCAAAAACCGTCAAGTAATTAAAAAGGGCAACCCTTCTCACCTTCGACTGTACGCTCCTTACATTAGGGAGAGACCGGACAACTCAGCCATTGGAGAGAGTAAAAGATGACAATCCTCGTGGCTGAACTTACAACTCTCCGGCTACCCCAGAGACCCCACTCGAACTCTCATATCCCCCCACATCCGACTCAACTGTACACATGGAGGATGCCGGGGATGAACTTCCATCGCTCAAGTGACCCCCGACAGCACAGTAGGGACCAGAGTGTCACCCAAACTGAACACACAGGCAGTACCGCTTGCTGGGCTCCCGACTCAATCCCTTCCACCATTCCCTCTGCAGAGGTAGGATGTTCGCTCAGAATGGTTTCTGGGATCTCAGAGATGGTGACCCCTGAAACCCCTCCTGGCAGAGAGGGGGCGGGGTACCCCGGGAAGGGGCCTTTGGAGGAGCGTCACGTGGTTTCCCCACTTGCCATGAGTACTTCCATCGGCTCCTCCTGCACACCTCCGAGTAGAGCCGGGACCCGGAGCCCTTTCGCCTCTTTACTGCGGCCTCGCCCCCCGGGGTCCTCGCACTCTGGCACAGCCTCTACCGCAGGCTGTTGGGCCAGAGAGCCGTCGCCAGTCGGCACACCTTCCCCCCCAGTCTCCTGGGGAGGGGCCTCCTTCCGGCCACCAGCTCTCCTTTTCCCCATCCTCTGTGCTTTTGGGTCTTCTGATGGTCTCTCAAGGGGGGTCACGGATACGTCCATCCCATCTCCTTTTTCAGCTCTTGTGGGGGGACACTCTGGGTCTCCGGTTGCCTAGGCTGGTGTCCCGGTCTGGTTTGGGTTGCCCTGGCTGCTCCGTCTTTCTCGGTCTGTTGGGGACAATTTACGTATATGTGACCGAGATTGTGGCAAAAGTTGCACCTAGCACCCTGACGGCATTCTTGTGTCTCATGTTCGGTGCTGCCACATTTCTTACATGTGCTGTCACAATTTCTCTTGTGTGCCCATATTTGTGACATGCCCTGCAGAAGTCAGGCATTCCCGCAAAGTAGAGGTCGCCACACATGTTATTTAATTTAAAACGTGCTGGTGGTAATTCACTCCCCCTACGAAGTTGGGGTCATTAATGCACGTAACTAAAAACCGCCATTTTGAGGTCCAAATGCCAAACTCGTTCATAATCTTCCCCTGACACTTCACGCTTTTAAAGTAGGCTGCCAGGAAGGCTTCCACGTCTTTTAGACTAGCGAAAGGGGAATACATCTTAATCACCACGAGTTTGGTAATGTCGAGGACGTGCTCAATGATCCGGACCCCCTCAAGCTTCGGATGTTCCTTCTCGGGAATACTTAAAACAAAGTCACGAAAAATTCCCGTTTCAGTAAATGATACGTCGTAAATCCTCCGCTTGGGGTAATCCTGGATCGCCAAAATCTCTCGTTTCTGGATGTTAAAAACACCCATGAGCACGTCCTCTACCACGAATTTGAGACCTCGAGTATCTGCCGTATCGCCTGTGAGAATGACACGCACAGTATTCTTTATCCGGGCATAGGCCGGTACTGAACCAGGATCCGCATCCATGGTTCAAAAATTGCTCCGCTCCGCTCCGCTCCGCTCCGCTCCGTTCCGCCCTCCCTTGATCCGAAGATCGCAGGAGGCGATCGCAACCCGTTGTCTGGGGACTAAGCCGCCTGCCTATAGCAGCAAGGAGACAATCCTCCAAGGCCGACAGGACGGGTACCCCAGACACCTTCCGACCAGATCTCCTGTAGAAACTACACTTGATCTTAGCCAAAAGGCCGAGAAGCGATGGCCACAACGGTTTCCCGAAAACTCCCCTTCTCGGACACCACGTCCTTCTTGTTAAGGCGAAGCCAGACATACATACATACCCTATTATGCGCTCCACCCTCTCAGATGGCGGACCGGACGTGCTTTCACACTGCATCTCCTATTGCCTAGCACTGCCTCTGTCTTCCTTTCTGCTCTCAAATCTGAATAGCTCCACCCCCCAATCACACTGCGTCTGCTTCCACCTGATGGATGGCAGACATACACGTCTCTGTCTCTGTCTCCGTCTCTGTCTGGCATACATGACATGCAGCTAGCTCTTTGGCTGGCTGTCTCTGTAGCTGGCTGGCTGTCTCTGTGGCTGGCTGCCTAGCTGGCTAGCTTATTATTAGTACCTACCTACCTACCTACCTACCTACCTATCTATCTATCTATCTATCTATCTATCTATCTATCTATCTATCTATCCTATCTATCTATCTAATGTATCTAATCTATCTATCAAAGAACATGGAGGGTGAATTCTCCCAGCTGGAGCCGTAGGCAGGCAGCATCAGCAGGATACATCGGCCGGCCACCAGGAAATCAATCCAAAGGAAACGGTTTAATAAACTGCACCTACCTTTCCACCTACCTGCTCGGTCGCTTGACCGGCTGCAACTGAGCTGCTTGTTGTGCTGGCAGCTGTGTATAGCAGCAAAGCCTTGATGACATCACGTCCCGCGATGACATCACCAGCACTGGCCCGGCAGCCAAGTTGTAAACAACTCTGCCAGTTGGTTGCCATGGCAACAGAGGCCAGCAAGTCTTGGACAAACAAACTTTTCGTAGCCACACTCGGGCTAATTTTTCGGGGTCGGTCCACCTGCGCACAACACACTCGAGGGGATGTTTCTTGCAAAACAGTAGTTTCAGGTGCAGCCGGCTTGTTTCCTTCTTCATTCTTTTGCTCTGTTTTTTGCAAACTCATTAGGGGGTGCACTGAACCTGGAGGCACTGCAATACCAGGTCAATGCCTGGAGAGGACAGAGCAAGCTCTTTTTCCATCTCCCTGTTCTAAAAATCCATTTAATATATGGTCCCCAGATAGGGGACGTATCAGATATTAAACTGATAAGAACAGATACTACACTTGATCTTAGCCAAAGGCCGAGAAGCGATGGCCACAACGGTTTCCCGAAAACTCCCCTTCTCGGACACCACGTCCTTCTTGTTAAGGCGAAGCCAGACATACATACCCTATTATGCGCTCCACCCTCTCAGATGGCGGACCGGACGTGCTTTCACACTGCATCTCCTATTGCCTAGCACTGCCTCTGTCTTCCTTTCTGCTCTCAAATCTGAATAGCTCCACCCCCCAATCACACTGCGTCTGCTTCCACCTGATGGATGGCAGACATACACGTCTCTGTCTCTGTCTCCGTCTCTGTCTGGCATACATGACATGCAGCTAGCTCTTTGGCTGGCTGTCTCTGTAGCTGGCTGGCTGTCTCTGTGGCTGGCTGCCTAGCTGGCTAGCTTATTATTAGTACCTACCTACCTACCTACCTACCTATCTATCTATCTATCTATCTATCTATCTATCTATCTATCTAATCTATCCTATCCTATCTATTCTATCTAATGTATCTAATCTATCTATCAAAGAACATGGAGGGTGAATTCTCCCAGCTGGAGCCGTAGGCAGGCAGCATCAGCAGGATACATCGGCCGGCCACCAGGAAATCAAATCCAAAGGAAACGGTTTAATAAACTGCACCTACCTTTCCACCTACCTGCTCGGTCGCTTGACCGGCTGCAACTGAGCTGCTTGTTGTGCTGGCAGCTGTGTATAGCAGCAAAGCCTTGATGACATCACGTCCCGCGATGACATCACCAGCACTGGCCCGGCAGCCAAGTTGTAAACAACTCTGCAGTTGGTTGCCATGGCAACAGAGGCCAGCAAGTCTTGGACAAACAAACTTTTCGTAGCCACACTCGGGCTAATTTTTCGGGGTCGGTCCACCTGCGCACAACACACTCGAGGAGGATGTTTCTTGCAACACAGTAGTTTCAGGTGCAGCCGGCTTGTTTCCTTCTTCATTCTTTTGCTCTGTTTTTTGCAAACTCATTAGGGGGTGCACTGAACCTGGAGGCACTGCAATACCAGGTCAATGCCTGGAGAGGACAGAGCAAGCTCTTTTTCCATCTCCCTGTTCTAAAAATCCATTTAATATATGGTCCCCAGATAGGGGACGTATCAGATATTAAACTGATAAGAACAGATACTACACTTGATCTTAGCCAAAAGGCCGAGAAGCGATGGCCACAACGGTTTCCCGAAAACTCCCCTTCTCGGACACCACGTCCTTCTTGTTAAGGCGAAGCCAGACATACATACATACCCTATTATGCGCTCCACCCTCTCAGATGGCGGGACCGGACGTGCTTTCACACTGCATCTCCTATTGCCTAGCACTGCCTCTGTCTTCCTTTCTGCTCTCAAATCTGAATAGCTCCACCCCCCAATCACACTGCGTCTGCTTCCACCTGATGGATGGCAGACATACACGTCTCTGTCTCTGTCTCCGTCTCTGTCTGGCATACATGACATGCAGCTAGCTCTTTGGCTGGCTGTCTCTGTAGCTGGCTGGCTGTCTCTGTGGCTGGCTGCCTAGCTGGCTAGCTTATTATTAGTACCTACCTACCTACCTACCTACCTACCTATCTATCTATCTATCTATCTATCTATCTTATCTAATGTATCTAATCTATCTATCAAAGAACATGGAGGGTGAATTCTCCCAGCTGGAGCCGTAGGCAGGCAGCATCAGCAGGATACATCGGCCATCGGCCACCAGGAAATACAAAGGAAACGGTTTAATAAACGGCACCTACCTTTCCACCTACCTGCTCGGTCGCTTGACCGGCTGCAACTGAGCTGCTTGTTGTGCTGGCAGCTGTGTATAGCAGCAAAGCCTTGATGACATCACGTCCCGCGATGACATCACCAGCACTGGCCCGGCAGCCAAGTTGTAAACAAGTCTGGCAGTTGGTTGCCATGGCAACAGAGGCCAGCAAGTCTTGGACAAACAAACTTTTCGTAGCCACACTCGGGGGCTAATTTTTCGGGGTCGGTCCACCTGCGCACAACACACTCGAGGGAGGGATGTTTCTTGCAACACAGTAGTTTCAGGTGCAGCCGGCTTGTTTCCTTCTTCATTCTTTTGCTCTGTTTTTTGCAAAACTCATTAGGGGGTTGCACTGAACCTGGAGGCACTGCAATACCAGGTCAATGCCTGGAGAGGACAGAGCAAGCTCTTTTTCCATCTCCCTGTTCTAAAAATCCATTTAATATATGGTCCCCAGATAGGGGACGTATCAGATATTAAACTGATAAGAACAGATTTTTTTTTTTAAGTTGGCTACCCCTTAAGATGGGGGCCTTCTTTATTTAGGTCAACAAGATATTACAAAACAAAATATTTTACAAGGATAAAAAAGCATAAATACAATTTTCTCAATAAAATACAATTTTTCCAATAAAATACATTGTTTGCATAAAATCACATCATTCACGTTAAAAGGGACTTGGTGGACTTATATAATAGCGCTCCATTCACTTAAAAACCATTTTCTCGCTAAAACAGGGAAATGTTTTCTGTCCAGTAAAAAATAGTAATACATTTCATTAAAACAGATGGCTAAAATGTCCTTCACAGATAAAATCTCATGTTTATATAATAAAATGTTCCTGGCCTTCACAGAGCTGCCTTCACACAGTTTATAGTCTTCCATGCCATGATTTCTTGAGTCCTTGTTGGGCATTCCAAGCAACCATAAAAGACAGCAGCGTGATTCAGTTCTTTTATTTCAGTAATTCTTTTTATCAGAGGGGATATTTTAGTCCATACGTGTTGCGTGTAAAAACAAGTCCAAAACAGATGGTGCACGGTCTCTGCTTCCTGGCAGCCTCCCCTCGGACAGATCGCTGAGTTGGTTAACCTCTTCGGTGCTGGAATGCCCGGCATGGAAGACACTCGTGGATGCAGCTCCAGGCCAGGTCCTTCTGTGGATTAAAAATATAATTAGCATTGGCCATTTCCCATATTTTCTTACATTTTTCTTCATTAAAATTTTTAATAGGAGCAATAAAACCACTTTCCTTTACAGTTTTTAAAATCTTCTTACTATTTGACAAGTTTTGAGCGCTTTTCCCTTTAAAACCATAAAAACTAACTGTTGTCTCTAAAACCTTATAATGTTTGGGTAGATTAAAAGCGTATGGGGAAGTTAAAATGGTGGAAAACCACCCGTTTCTCCTCATAAAATACCCAGTGTTAAAACGAACAAAATAAGACCAGTAGTTTTCTTTGGACAGGGAGTTAAGACACATACTAAAAACTTGATTAAAGAGGAAGGCTTTAAAATCAGGAAAGTCCTTACCACCCATCTTCTTTGGTTTACTTACAATCTCTCTTTTTAATTTTTCCATCCTAGAGCTCCATAAAAAAGTAAAACAGGCTTTGGTTATTTTTTTAAGAACAACTTCTGGAGGGGGAAACACCATACTTAAATATAATAAAATAGGTAAATCACCATCTTGGTAATTAAAACCCTCCCCTCCATTGTCAGTTTTCTCATGTTCCACATACATAGCTTCTGGTTTACTTTTGTGCCACCAAGTCCCAACTACTAAAACCATTGTTTGACTCATTAAAGGAGACACCTAAAATCTGTACAGATTCGGACACCGGAACAGGAATGTCAATTAAAACCATTCCATTTATGTTAAAATACTGCTTTTGTTAAAATTGACTTTAAAACCGGAGGCACAAGAAAAATACTGGATCTGTTTCAAGGTTTTTTGAAGCTATGGGGTGTCCCTGCAAAGCACCGTGACATCGTCCATGTACCCCACTGCCTTAGCCTCGAGCCCCCCCCCTCCCGGCAGGGGGACTCCGTGTATCTGTTTGTCCTTTCGTATGGCACACATTAGAGGCTCTAGGGCACAAATAAAAAGCAGTGGGGACAAGGGACACCCCTGCTTCACTCCGGATTTTAAAAAAATGTTCCGTGTCTTAAAACCATTTACTAAAACTTTACTTGTACAGTCTTGATAAAATGCTTTAAGAGACAATAAAAAACCCTCGGGTATACCCATTTTCTCTAAAACCTTAAAAAGATAAAAATGCGATACCCTGTCGAATGCCTTCTCAAAGTCTATCGATAAAACGGCAAGTTGTCCTTTCCTTGACTGGGTATCGCTTATCACATCCTTAATAAGGTTGAGATTGTCCCAGATGCTTCTCCCGGGTACCCCACAGACCTGATTGGAATGCACTATCTTGTCGATCATGGCCTTCAGACGGTTTGCACATAATTTGGCCATGATCTTATAATCACAATTCAGAAGGGTGATTGGTCTCCAATTCCTCAGACTCGACCTGTCTCCCTTCTTGAAGAGGAGGGAGACATCACCCTTCTTCCACGACCCCGGGAGAGCTTGGACTTAAAAACTTCTGTTAAAAGATTAAAAAGGTCATCCTTTAAAATCCCATAAAAAGTCACATAAAATTCTATGGGTATACCGTCGGGGCCAGGTACCTTACCTGTCTTAAAACTTTTAACCGTCTCTAAAACCTCCTGCTCCGTGATATCCTGTAATAAAAAAGACTGGGAGACAGGGTCTAAAACATTGGTGATCTCCTTCAATGAGTCATTTAAAAAACATTCATCAATGTTTTTTTGTATTAAAAAGATCCGCATAAAAGTCATACACTTTTTTTAAAATCCCCTGTACATCGTTTTCACCATCAATGTTATCAATTAAAACTTTCTTTTCCGTGATTTTCTTAAAAAAGTACCTGGAGCAGGTCTCGTTCTCTTCTAGGTGTTTTATTTTTGAACGGAATATTAACTCTTTCCCTTTCTGCTCCAGGCACTGAGAGATCTCTTTTCTTATGTCAATAATTTCTTTTCTACTTCAATACCGTGATCTCTAAATTTGTACAGGGTTTGCAGACGAGTATTTAAAAGGTTAAAAAAGGCACGTTTCTCCTTAGCTTTCGAAATCCCAACCTTTATAAAAAAATCTTTTATGTTTAATTTCATTTTTTCCCACCAGGCACTGATGGGAATGTTGGGATTTCTTACTCGCCTGCAATCCTTATAAAAAGTGATAAAATCAGATAAAACCTGCGGATCTTCTAAAAGGGACACGTTTAATTTCCAGGCATTCTTACCAGTTCTCCTGTTAAAATCGCTTTTCGCTTTAAAAAACAATAGTTTGTGATCTGAAAAGATATTCGTAAAAAGATCACATTTAAAAGGCAGTACTTGATAAGAGCAGAAAATAAAATCAATTCTAGATTTACAGTTAGCGTTACCCCATGTAACGCCGGCTTCCTCTGGTACATTCGTATTACATTTCTTAAAAACATCAGTGAGTTTAAAATCTAAAACAATATTTTTAAGCATAGAAGACGTCTTATCATAGTTTCTACTCACTGATGTTGAAAGCCGGCGTTCCCCCTTTAAAATACAGTTAAAATCACCTGCTAAAACAAGAGGGTCAGAATCATTAATAAAAAGAGGTAAACTTCTAGCATCCTAGCTCTTTCGTTTTTATCCGGAGAACCATAAAAATTTAAAACTGCCATTTAATACCATTGATAAAAGCTTTTACAAGTAAAATTCTGCTGGTAAAATTTCATTAAAAGTATCAATTAAAACGTTCCCTTTAAAAGTATGGCGACCCCTGCTGATCTGGATTCGTTAGATCCAGACCAGATTGACGGACCGTGCACCCAGTCGTCTTCATATTTCTTATACGTCAAGCAATGCGGGATGCTGCACTCCTGCAGGAAGAAGACGGAAGCAGCAAAAACCGTCAAGTAATTAAAAAGGGCAACCCTTCTCACCTTCGACTGTACGCTCCTTACATTAAGGGAGAGACCGGACAACTCAGCCATTGGAGAGAGTAAAGATGACAATCCCGTGGCTGAACTTACAACTCTCCGGCTACCCCAGAGACCCCCACTCGAACTCTCATATCCCCCCACATCCGACTCAACTGTACACATGGAGGATGCCGGGGATGAACTTCCATCGCTCAAGTGACCCCCCGACAGCACAGTAGGGACCAGAGTGTCACCCCAAACTGAACACACAGGCAGTACCGCTTGCTGGGCTCCCGACTCAATCCCTTCCACCATTCCCTCTGCAGAGGTAGGATGTTCGCTCAGAATGGTTTCTGGGATCTCAGAGATGGTGACCCCTGAAACCCCCTCCTGGCAGAGAGGGGGCGGGGTACCCCGGGAAGGGGCCTTTGGAGGAGCGTCACGTGGTTTCCCCACTGCCATGAGTACTTCCATCGGCTTCCTCCTGCACCACCTCCGAGTAGAGCCGGGACCCGGAGCCCTTTCGCCTCTTTACTGCGGCCTCGCCCCCGGGGTCCTCGCACTCTGGCACAGCCTCTACCGCAGGCTGTTGGGCCAGAGAGCCGGCGCCAGTCGGCACACCTTCCCCCCCAGTCTCCTGGGGAGGGGCCTCCTTCCGGCCACCAGCTCTCCTTTTCCCCATCCTCTGTGCTTTTGGGTCTTCTGATGGTCTCTCAAGGGGGGTCACGGATACGTCCATCCCATCTCCTTTTTCCAGCTCTTGTGGGGGGACACTCTGGGTCTCCGGTTGCCTAGGCTGGTGTCCCGGTCTGGGTTTGGGTTGCCCTGGCTGCTCCGTCTTTCTCGGTCTGTGGGGACAATTTACGTATATGTGACCGAGATTGTGGCAAAAGTTGCACCTAGCACCCTGACGGCATTCTTGTGTCTCATGTTCGGTGCTGCCACATTTCTTACATGTGCTGTCACAATTTTCTCTTGTGTGCCCATATTTGTGACATGCCCTGCAGAAGTCAGGCATTCCCGCAAAGTAGAGGTCGCCACACATGTTATTTAATTTAAAACGTGCTGGTGGTAATTTCACTCCCCCTACGAAGTTGGGTCATTAATGCACGTAACTAAAAACCGCCATTTTGAGGTCCAAATGCCAAACTCGTTCATAATCTTCCCCTGACACTTCACGCTTTTAAAGTAGGCTGCCAGGAAGGCTTCCACGTCTTTTAGACTAGCGAAAGGGGAATACATCTTAATCACCACGAGTTTGGTAATGTCCGAGGACGTGCTCAATGATCCGGACCCCCTCAAGCTTCGGATGTTCCTTCTCGGGAATACTTAAAACAAAGTCACGAAAAATTCCCGTTTCAGTAAATGATACGTCGTAAATCCTCCGCTTGGGGTAATCCTGGATCGCCAAAATCTCTCGTTTCTGGATGTTAAAAACACCCATGAGCACGTCCTCTACCACGAATTTGAGACCTCGAGTATCTGCCGTATCGCCTGTGAGAATGACACGCACAGTATTCTTTATCCGGGCATAGGCCGGTACTGAACCAGGATCCGCATCCATGGTTCAAAAATTGCTCCGCTCCGCTCCGCTCCGCTCCGCTCCGTTCCGCCCTCCCTTGATCCGAAGATCGCAGGAGGCGATCGCAACCCGTTGTCTGGGGACTAAGCCGCCTGCCTATAGCAGCAAGGAGACAATCCTCCAAGGCCGACAGGACGGGTACCCAGACACCTTCTGACCAGATCTCCTGTAGAAACTACACTTGATCTTAGCCAAAAGGCCGAGAAGCGATGGCCACAACGGTTTCCCGAAAACTCCCCTTCTCGGACACCACGTCCTTCTTGTTAAGGCGAAGCCAGACATACATACATACCCTATTATGCGCTCCACCCTCTCAGATGGCGGACCGGACGTGCTTTCACACTGCATCTCCTATTGCCTAGCACTGCCTCTGTCTTCCTTTCTGCTCTCAAATCTGAATAGCTCCACCCCCCAATCACACTGCGTCTGCTTCCACCTGATGGATGGCAGACATACACGTCTCTGTCTCTGTCTCCGTCTCTGTCTGGCATACATGACATGCAGCTAGCTCTTTGGCTGGCTGTCTCTGTAGCTGGCTGGCTGTCTCTGTGGCTGGCTGCCTAGCTGGCTAGCTTATTATTAGTACCTACCTACCTACCTACCTACCTACCTATCTATCTATCTATCTATCTATCTATCTTATCTAATGTATCTAATCTATCTATCAAAGAACATGGAGGGTGAATTCTCCCAGCTGGAGCCGTAGGCAGGCAGCATCAGCAGGATACATCGGCCATCGGCCACCAGGAAATACAAAGGAAACGGTTTAATAAACGGCACCTACCTTTCCACCTACCTGCTCGGTCGCTTGACCGGCTGCAACTGAGCTGCTTGTTGTGCTGGCAGCTGTGTATAGCAGCAAAGCCTTGATGACATCACGTCCCGCGATGACATCACCAGCACTGGCCCGGCAGCCAAGTTGTAAACAAGTCTGGCAGTTGGTTGCCATGGCAACAGAGGCCAGCAAGTCTTGGACAAACAAACTTTTCGTAGCCACACTCGGGGGCTAATTTTTCGGGGTCGGTCCACCTGCGCACAACACACTCGAGGGAGGGATGTTTCTTGCAACACAGTAGTTTCAGGTGCAGCCGGCTTGTTTCCTTCTTCATTCTTTTGCTCTGTTTTTTGCAAACTCATTAGGGGGTGCACTGAACCTGGAGGCACTGCAATACCAGGTCAATGCCTGGAGAGGACAGAGCAAGCTCTTTTTCCATCTCCCTGTTCTAAAAATCCATTTAATATATGGTCCCCAGATAGGGGACGTATCA
>NC_091467.1:54189916-54329916 GCF_027789765.1 Dendropsophus ebraccatus | reverse complement strand
AAATGTCTTCTGCTTTGTCTTCTCCATTCCTTTTCTTTTCCACCAGATAGACGACAAAGACTCTCGCTAAAAACAGTTTTTTGCATTCAATAGGAGAAATAAAAACATGTTTAAAAACCAGCAAATTACGACAATCCCATAAAACTTCTTTAAAAATTGAAAAAACAATCCAACACACTCGGGCACTTGTCTCTTTGCTAAAATCTTGACCAATTAAAATCCTTTGAAAATTAAAATGACTAAGACCAGTAACAGCACTAAAAAAACTCTCTAAAAGGGATAAAAGCGTTTTAGCATAAAAACAGTCCCAAAAAATATGAAAAATGTCCTCCCTCCCAACACAACCTTCTCTAGGGCACTTATCGTTCACACGTATTCCTCGTCCATTCAAAAATGCCCGTGTTGGGAGACATCCATGCAAGGACAGCCACGCCACATCCCTCTGTCTATTAGAGAGACCAAAAACATTAAAAAGGTTCCAGACCTTTGCTGACTGTACAGAATTGCAGAATGGTACTTCATATAACCTCTCGTCTTTTCTCAAGGCTCGCTGTATTTTCTCTTTTTCAGGCTTACCTAAAGAGCTCAGGTTATACTGATCATTGAAGGACCTAAGGACCACATAAAAGGTAGGAATAACAAATGACATGGGTCTACTCAGATCCTTCTCACACCAGCCCCATTTAGTAAACAACCATCCTGCTAAATACCTGCACATGTCAGCGGTCCTACTATTGTTCTGGCTAGTCTTAAAAATCAATAAAAAATAATGCATTTTTAAAAACAAATCAACATTCGGAAATTAAAACCACCATATTTCTCACTACTTAAAACCTTTTCTCTTCTCATTTTCTCCATCTTAGAACCCCAAAAAAAGATAAAAAGTTTCCTCGTCGTTCTTCTAACCCACAATGGTTTGGGTGGAAAAATCATTGCAATGTATAAAAGCATCGGTAAAATCACAGTCTTAATAATTAAAATTTTTCCTTTAAAAGATAAGTTCCGTAATTTCCAAAAATTTAGCTTCTTTTCAATCTTCTGCTCCAACTCCACATAGCTCTTCCTTGCTTTTAGATCTTTCTCATAGGTCATGCCCAGGACATCAATATTGTCTTTTTCCACCACCCCATCCACTACTACTTTTTCCTGCTTACCAAAATTACATAACTGACATTTATTCCAATTTACACTCATTCCACTCACACAACAAAATAATTTAACATGTAAATTGACTCTACGTAAGTCCGCCAGGGATGTACATGTAAAAACCACATCATCCATATAACTTAATGATTTCACTGTCATACCTGCACTACCTGGGATAAAAACACCATCAACACATTTATCTTTTTGCACGGATTTTAAAAGAGCCTCTATAACACAAATAAAAAGAATTGGGGACAGAGGACATCCCTGGCGGACCCCAGATAAAATATTAAAAGCAGGACTAAAATGGCCATTAACTAAAACCTGAGCACTCACATCCTGATAAAAACCTCTGATTACTCTCAATAAAAACTCAGGGACACCAAGACGTTTTAACGCTAAAAACATAAAATTGTGTGGCACCTTGTCATACGCTTTTTCAAAATCTACAGACTCAACAAACAGAGGAGAATTATTAAAACCAGCACTGTAAACAATATCTCTTAAAATCAATAAATTATCAGTAATTCTCCTCCCTGGTACGGCACACACCTGGTACTCCCCCACCATGTGGCCCACCACCTCACTTATTCTTAATGCCACTATTTTTGCAATAATTTTATAATCCACGTTTAAAAGCGTAATTGGTCTCCAATTCTTAATGTCCCTTTCGTCTCCTTTTTTAAAAATAAGAGTAATCATACCCTTCTTCATTGATTCTGATAAAAGTCCTGAATTAAAAACATGCTGGATGACATAGGTAAAATCTTCTTTTAAAATATCCCAAAAGGCAATATAAAATTCTACAGGGAGACCGTCTCCTCCTGGCGTCTTCCCATTCGCCATCTTGTCTATTGCTTGTTTGATCTCCCCTTCACCAACGTCACCATTTAAAAATTCTTGCATGTTATCAGGAATACAATTATCTAAAACCTTACAATAGTCGTTCATCTCTGCCTCACTAGCTCTGCTTTGATTACTAAAAAGTGTTTTGTAAAAATTACCGACCTCTTCCACCACTTCATCACCAGTCACTTCTCCTGTGGAAGTTAAAACGGATTTAAAATATCCTTTGGCCTTAAAACACTTTTTAAAAAAGAAACGGGAACACTGCTCATCCTCCTCCATCTTCTGTACCTTGGCCGCATACACAATATTCTTCCCCCTTTCCACCAATGCTTTCCTCATCTCTTCTTTTATCTTCTTTACCTCCACCTCCACATCAATCCCAACACTTTTAAATTTATATAGCGCCTCTAGTTGGGATATTAGGTCTGCTTCTTTCTTTCTCTTCTTTTTAGCTTTTTCTATGCAAGTGTTCTTAAAAAATTGTGCGAATCTGACTTTGGACCAGTCCCACCAAGCTAAAATATCTTTAAAATTCCGTTTCTTTGACACACAAAATAAAAACTCCTTCTTAAAATCTTCTATTACTTCCTCTTCCTGTAACAGACTTACATTCAGCTTCCACAGCCCTCTCCCAAAGCTAGTGGATTCATTAATACTAATCTCAGCCACCACCATCTTATGGTCTGAGAAAGAAAGCATCATGTGATCGCACCGGACCACCTTGACCCCTTCAGACACAAAAATGTAATCCAACCGGGATCTACAGCGGCCACTATCCGATATATGTGTAAATCTGTCATCAGTGCTAATCATCAGCCCAGTATCAATGTAACGTAAGTCTTGTATAATCTGATTTAAAGCATTGGAAGTAACATCAGTTCTTACTTCAGCAGAGCTCTCACGATCATTGGCAGATCGAATACAATTAAAATCTCCAGCGACTACTGTAAAATCACGCCCAGGCATAAAATATTTAAGAGACTCTAAAAATAAAATCCGTGCTTGTTTTTCAGCAGGTGCATAAACATTAAAAATTCTTATTCTCTGTCCCATAAAATCCAGATTTAAAACCATACAACGTCCTGGGATTAAAATCTGGCAATCTAAAAACTTAATACCATCATTTTTCAATAAAATACCAATGCCTTCATTTTTATTGTCTGTGCATGGAGACCAAAAAGACTGCCCCTTCCTCCACTCCTCTCCATGTGGGGCAGATTTTATTGCACATTCTTGTAAACAGAGGATATCCGCATTAACATTCTCGAGGCGCTCTAATATTGCTGCTCTCCTACTTGCAGACCCAATACTTCGCACATTAATTGTAGCCACACATAAACTCATTAAAAAATTAATGAGAAAAATCATGTTCACAGCCATGGCAGCTACTTTTTAAAACTCTGACTTTCCACTCTCCTCATAACACTCACATTACAATCAGGCGACCCTGGATCAGAGTCCCTGTCCATCTCTTCATTCCACTCCTGAACAGGATCCTCCTGTTCACCAGACCATCTTCCTTTTTTGGATTTCCTCCTCTCACTTTGCAATTCATCCACCTCCTCCTCCTCACCACCAGGGTGTGACTCACCACTCCCCTCGTTAGCACGTTGACCAGGTGTTAATGATGCATCAGATTCGTCTTCACCTTCTTCCATTTGCTCTCCCTCCTCCACCACAGGGTCAGTGCACTTCACTTCCATATCCACACTTAACCCCTCATTCACCAGTGACTCACCACTCCTTACTTCCTCAGAGCCACTTTGTGAGTCATTTTTCAGTTCACTTTTCCTCCCTTTCCCACCTTTTCTCTCTGTACTGGTTGTAGCACTCTGTTGTACATTTTCCACAATCACACCAGTACCAGCACCTCTCACATTTTTTCCAGACACACCAGACTCTCTTTCTTTAGGCATATCCATCTCTTTCTCACCTCCTGTATTTTTGCTCATATGCTCCTTCTTCCCTCCAGCCGCCTCAGCATAACTCCTCTTTTTATACCATAAATTACAATTTTTAGCCAAATGCTCATCACTACCGCATATATCACAAGTTTTCCTCTCTGTGCATGACCCAGCATTATGCCCAGTTTTCCCGCAATTTCTGCAACATTCTCCTCTTTCTGGACACCTGTCCTGGACATGACCATATGCATGACACCGTCTACAATATTCCAACTGCCCGTCATAGAAACAAAATCCTCTTTCTCCTCCAATAGAAAAAACTTGCGGTATACTTTTAAATCCACTTATCACATTTTCATCTTGTTTAAACTTTACCAAAAACTTCCTTTTTCCATTTAGGTAACCGTACTTATTTCTCAGTCTTCCCAAAAACTTTACTTCCTCACAGTAGCGAAGCAAAAAACCAGACACCATTTCATCGGTTACCTTAGGGTTATACATATGGATTACCACCATTTTGGACATTCGCATAAACAAAGGCACAATTTTCACCATTTTCATTACTTCTGGCTCCTCTTTCCTCTTCATCTCTTCCAAATCCTTATAGACACGCTGGCACAACTCGGAATTAAAGAAAGTGATATCGTAAATACCTTGTCTTGCAAAATCTTGTAATCCCAACACATCCGTTACCTGTAGGTACTGAAGCTTCCGGATGATCTCCAGCACCACTTGGTCCAATCCAATTTTCTCCCGATATTGTATGGGGACAAAAATCCTCACTGTGTCCTCGACTCCTCGAGACCGTTCTCCATCCATTTTTGCAGGCTTAAATACCTACGATCGCAACCCCGTAATAATCCAGGGCCCCCACAAGGAGGACCCCGATCACCACCCCCTCTGACCAGACCAAACGCAGCAAAGATACTACACTTGATCTTAGCCAAAAGGCCGAGAAGCGATGGCCACAACGGTTTCCCGAAAACTCCCCTTCTCGGACACCACGTCCTTCTTGTTAAGGCGAAGCCAGACATACATACATACCCTATTATGCGCTCCACCCTCTCAGATGGCGGACCGGACGTGCTTTCACACTGCATCTCCTATTGCCTAGCACTGCCTCTGTCTTCCTTTCTGCTCTCAAATCTGAATAGCTCCACCCCCCAATCACACTGCGTCTGCTTCCACCTGATGGATGGCAGACATACACGTCTCTGTCTCTGTCTCCGTCTCTGTCTGGCATACATGACATGCAGCTAGCTCTTTGGCTGGCTGTCTCTGTAGCTGGCTGGCTGTCTCTGTGGCTGGCTGCCTAGCTGGCTAGCTTATTATTAGTACCTACCTACCTACCTACCTACCTACCTATCTATCTATCTATCTATCTATCTATCTATCTATCTATCTATCTTATCTAATGTATCTAATCTATCTATCAAAGAACATGGAGGGTGAATTCTCCCAGCTGGAGCCGTAGGCAGGCAGCATCAGCAGGATACATCGGCCATCGGCCACCAGGAAATACAAAGGAAACGGTTTAATAAACGGCACCTACCTTTCCACCTACCTGCTCGGTCGCTTGACCGGCTGCAACTGAGCTGCTTGTTGTGCTGGCAGCTGTGTATAGCAGCAAAGCCTTGATGACATCACGTCCCGCGATGACATCACCAGCACTGGCCCGGCAGCCAAGTTGTAAACAAGTCTGGCAGTTGGTTGCCATGGCAACAGAGGCCAGCAAGTCTTGGACAAACAAACTTTTCGTAGCCACACTCGGGGGCTAATTTTTCGGGGTCGGTCCACCTGCGCACAACACACTCGAGGGAGGGATGTTTCTTGCAACACAGTAGTTTCAGGTGCAGCCGGCTTGTTTCCTTCTTCATTCTTTTGCTCTGTTTTTTGCAAACTCATTAGGGGGTGCACTGAACCTGGAGGCACTGCAATACCAGGTCAATGCCTGGAGAGGACAGAGCAAGCTCTTTTTCCATCTCCCTGTTCTAAAAATCCATTTAATATATGGTCCCCAGATAGGGGACGTATCAGATATTAAACTGATAAGAACAGATTTTTTTTTTTTTTTTAAGTTGGCTACCCCTTACAACGGGGGCTTTCTTTATTTAAGTCAACAAATTATTACAAAAACAAAGTATTTTTACAAGGATAAAAATGTACAATAAAATACAATTTTTCCAATAAAATACAATTGTTTTGCATAAAAACACATAAAATCATATTAAAAGGGACTTGGTGGACTTATATCACAGAGCTCCATTCACTTAAAAACCATTTTCTTGCTAAAACAGGGAAATGCTTTCTGTCCAATAAATAATAATAATACATCTCATTAAGACAAATGGTTAAAATGTCCTTCACAGATAAAACCTCATGTTTGTATAATAAAATATTCCTGGCCTTCCACAGAGCTGCCTTCACACAGTTTATAGTCTTCCATGCCATGATTTCTTGAGTCCTTGTTGGGCATTCCAAGCAACCATAAAAAACAGCAGCGTGATTCAGTTCTTTAAGTCCAGTGATTCTTTTTATCAGAGGGGATATTTTAGTCCATACGTGTTGCGTGTAAAAACAAGTCCAAAACAGATGGTGCACGGTCTCTGCTTCCTGGCAGCCTCCCCTCGGACAGATCGCTGAGTTGGTTAAACCTCTTCGGTGCTGGAATGCCCGGCATGGAAGACACTCGTGGATGCAGCTCCAGGCCAGGTCTTTCTGTGGATTAAAAATATAATTAGCATTGGCCATTTCCCATATTTTTTTACATTTTTCTTCATTAAAATTTTTAATAGGAGCAATAAAACCACTTTCCTTCACAGCCTTTAAAATCTTTTTACTGTTTGTCAAGTTTTGAGCGCTTTTCCCCTTCAGACCATAAAAACTAACTGTTGTCTCTAAAATCTTATAATGCTTGGGTAGATTAAAAGCGTACGGGGAAGTTAAAATGGTTGAAAACCACCCGTTTCTCCTCATAAAATACCCAGTATTAAAACGTATAAAATAAGACCAGTAGTTCTCTTTGGACAGGGAGTTAAAACACATGCTAAAAAACTTGATTAAAAGAAAGGCTTTAAAATCAGGAAAGTCCTTACCACCCATCTTCTTAGGTTTACATACAGTTTCTCTTTTTAGCTTTTCCATCTTGGAGCTCCATAAAAAGGTAAAACAAGCTTTGGTTATTTTTTTAAGAACAACTTCTGGAGGGGGAAACACCATACTTAAATACAATAAAAGAGGTAAAATCACCATTTTGGTAATTAAAACCCTCCCCTCCATCGTCAGCTTTCTCATATTCCACATACATAGCTTTTGGTTTACTTTTTGCGCCACCAAGTCCCAGCTACTAAAACCATTGTTTGACTCATTGAAGGAGACACCTAAAATCTGCACAGTATCGGACACCGGAACAGGAATGTCTCTTAAAACCATTCCACTTATATTTAAAATGCTGCTTTTTTTTAAATTAACTTTAAAACCGGAGGCACAAGAAAAAAACTGGATCTGCTTCAAAGTTTTTTGAAGCGATGGGGCGTCCCTGCAAAGCACCGTGACATCATCCATGTACCCCACTGCTTTGGCCTCGAGTCCCCCTCCTCCCGGCAGGGGGACTCCGTGAATCTGTTTGTCTCTCCGAATGGCACACATTAGAGGCTCTAAGGCGCAGATGAAAAGCAGTGGGGACAAGGGACACCCCTGCTTCACTCCGGATTTTAAAAGAATGTTCCGTGTCTTAAAACCATTTACTAAAATTTTACTTGTGCAGCCTTGATAAAACGCTTTAAGAGATAATAAAAAACCCTCCGGTATACCCATTTTTTCTAAAACCTTAAAAAGATAAAAATGCGATACCCTGTCAAATGCCTTTTCGAAGTCTATGGATAAAACGGCAAGTTGTCCTTTTCTTGACTGGGTATCGCTGATCACGTCCTTAATAAGGTTTAAAATGTCCCAGATGCTTCTCCCGGGTACCCCACAGACCTGATTGCAATGGATTAGCTTGTCGATCACGGCCTTCAGACGGTTTGCACACAGTTTGGCCATGATCTTGTAGTCACAATTCAGAAGGGTGATTGGTCTCCAGTTCCTCAAACTCGACCTGTCTCCCTTCTTGAAGAGGAGGGAGACATCACCCTTCTTCCACGACCCCGGGAGAGCTTTGGACTTAAAAACATCGGTTAAGAGATTAAAAAGGTCGTCCTTTAGAATCCCGTAAAAAGTCACATAAAATTCTATGGGTATACCGTCGGGCCCAGGTACCTTACCTGTCTTAAAACTTTTAACAGTCTCTAAAACCTCCTGCTCCGTGATGTTCTGTAATAAAAGGGACTGGGAGACAGGGTCTAAAACATTAGTGATCTCCTCCAATGAGTCATTTAAAAAACATTCATCAATGTTTTTTGTGTTAAAAAGATCCGCATAAAATTCATACACTTTTGTTAAAATACCCTGTACATCATTTTCATCATCAATATTGTCAATTAAAACTTTCTTTTCCGTAACTTTCTTAAAAAAGTACCTGGAGCAGGTCTCGTTCTCTTCCAGATGTTTTATTTTAGAACGGAATATCAGTTCTTTCCCTTTCTGCTCCAGGCACTGAGAGATCTCTTTCCTTATATCAATAATCTCTTTTTCTACTTCAATACCGTGATCTCTGAACTTGTACAGGGTTTGCAGGCGAGTATTTAAAAGGTTAAAAAAGGCACGTTTCTCCTTAGCTTTTGAAATCCCAACGTCTATAAAAAATTCTTTTATCTTTAATTTCATTTTTTCCCACCAAGCACTGATGGGAATGTTGGGATTTCTTACTCGCCTGCAATCCTTATAAAAAGTGATAAAATCAGATAAAACCTGCGGATCTTCTAAAAGGGACACGTTTAATTTCCAGGCATTCTTACCAGTTCTCCTGTTAAAATCGCTTTTCACTTTAAAAAACAATAGCTTGTGATCTGAAAAAATATTCGTAAAAAGATCACATTTAAAAGGCAGTACTTGATAAGAGCAGAAAATAAAATCAATTCTAGATTTGCAATTGACGTTACCCCATGTAACGCCGGCTTCCTCAGGTGCATTCATATTACATTTCTTAAAAACATCGGTGAGTTTAGAATCTAAAACAATATTCTTAAGCATGGAAGACGTCTTATCATAGTTTCTACTCACTGAGGTTGAAAGCCGGCGTTCCCCCCTTAAAATACAGTTAAAATCACCTGCTAAAACAAGAGGTTCAGAATCGTTAATAAAAAGCGGTAAAACTTCTAGCATTCTAGCTCTTTCATTTTTTTCAGGAGAACCATAAAAGTTTAAAAACTGCCATTTAATACCATTGATAAAAGCTTTTACAAGTAAAATTCTGCCTGGTAAAATTTCAATAAAAGAATCAATTAAAACGTTCCCTTTAAAAAGTATGGCGACCCCTGCTGATCTGGATTCGTTGGATCCAGACCAGATTGACGGACCGTGCACCCAGTCGTCTTCATATTTCTTATACGTCATGCAATGCGGGATGCTGCACTCCTGCAGGAAGAAGACGGAAGCAGCAAAAACCGTCAGATAATTAAAAAGGGCAACCCTTCTCACTTTTGCCTGTAGACTTCTTACGTTAAGTGAGAGACCGGACAACTCAGCCATTGGAGAGTGTAAAGGAAATCAATCTCGCAACAGGACTACAACTCTCCGGCTACACCAGAGACCCCACTCGAGCTCTCATATCCCCCCACGTCCGAGTCTACTGTGCACATGGACGATGCCGGGGATGAACTACCGTCGCTCAAGTGACTCCCCGGACCCCAGGCAGCAGTAGGGGCCACAGTGTCACCCCATACAGAACATACGGGCAGCACGGTTTGTTGGGTTCCCGACTCACTTACTTCCGCTATCCCCTCCGCAGGGGTGGGATGTTTGCTTATTGCGGTTTCCGGCACCTCAGAGATGGTGACCCCTGAGGCCCCCTCCTGGCAGAGAGGGGGCGGGGTGCCCCGGCGTGGGGCCTTTGGAGGAGCGTCACTTGGTTTCCCCACAACGGTGAGTACTTCCATCGGCTCCTCCTGCACCACCTCCGAGTAGAGCCGGGACCCGGAGCCCTTGCGCCGCTTAACCGTGGCCTCACCACCGGGGTCTTTCCACTCTGGCACAGCCTGTACCGAAGGCTGTTGGGCCAGAGAGCCGGCGCCAGTCGGCACACCTTCCACCCCAGTTTCCTGGGGAGGGGCCTCCTTCCGGCCACCAGCTCTCTTTTTCCCCGTCCTCTGCGCCTTAGGGCCCTCTGCCGATCTCTCTAGGGGAGTCACTGATGTGTCCATTGCATCACCCGTCTCCGGCTCTTGTGGGGGGGCACTTTGGGTCTCTGGTTGCCCAGGCTGGTGTCCTGGTCTAGGCTTGGGTTGCCCTGGCTGCTCCGTCTTTCTCGGTCTGTGGGGACAGTTTGCATACAGGTGACCGATGTTGTGGCAAAAATTACATCTGGCTCCTTGACGGCACTCTTGTGTTTCATGTTCGGAGCTGCCACATTTCTTGCATGTACTGTCACACTGTTCTTTTGAGTGCCCATATTTGTGACATGCCCTGCAGAAGTCAGGCATTCCCGCAAAGTAGAGGTCGCCACACATGTTGTTCAATTTAAAACGTGCTGGTGGTAATCTCACTCCCCCTACAAAGTTGGGGTCGTTAATGCACGTAACTAAAAACCGCCATTTTGAGGTCCAAATACCAAACTCGTTCATAATCTTCCCCTGACACTTCACGCTCTTAAAGTAGGCTGCCAGGAAGGCTTCCACGTCTTTTAGACTAGCGAAAGGGGAATACATCTTAATCACTACAAGTTTGGTAATATCGAGGACGTGCTCAATGATCTGGACCCCCCCAAGCTTCGGATGTTCCTTCCCGGGAATACTCGCCACGAAATCTCGAAAGATTCCCTCTTCGGTGAACGATACATCGTATATCCTACGCTTGGGGTAGTCCTGGATCGCCAATATCTCTCGCTTCTGGATGTTAAAAATTCCCATGAGCACGTCCTCCACGACAAACTTCAGCCCTCGAGTGTCTTCCGTATCACCTGTGAGTATGACTCGCACAGTGTTCTTAATCCGGGCATAAGCCGGTACGGAACCTGGATCCGCATCCATGGTTCTCGATGGTACGCAACGTAACGCTCTGCTTCGCTCCGTAAAGCTCCGCTCCGCAACGCTCCGCTCCGCCCTCCCTTGATCCGAAGATCGCAGGAGGCGATCGCAACCCGTTGTCTGGGGACTAAGCCGCCTGCCTATAGCAGCATGGGGACAATCCCCCAAGGCCGACAGGACGGGTACCCCAGACACCTCTTGACTTCGAAACAAGTGCAGCAACAGGTACTACACTTGATCTTAGCCAAAAGGCCGAGAAGCGATGGCCACAACGGTTTCCCGAAAACTCCCCTTCTCGGACACCACGTCCTTCTTGTTAAGGCGAAGCCAGACATACATACATACCCTATTATGCGCTCCACCCTCTCAGATGGCGGACCGGACGTGCTTTCACACTGCATCTCCTATTGCCTAGCACTGCCTCTGTCTTCCTTTCTGCTCTCAAATCTGAATAGCTCCACCCCCCAATCACACTGCGTCTGCTTCCACCTGATGGATGGCAGACATACACGTCTCTGTCTCTGTCTCCGTCTCTGTCTGGCATACATGACATGCAGCTAGCTCTTTGGCTGGCTGTCTCTGTAGCTGGCTGGCTGTCTCTGTGGCTGGCTGCCTAGCTGGCTAGCTTATTATTAGTACCTACCTACCTACCTACCTACCTATCTATCTATCTATCTATCTATCTATCTATCTATCTTATCTAATGTATCTAATCTATCTATCAAAGAACATGGAGGGTGAATTCTCCCAGCTGGAGCCGTAGGCAGGCAGCATCAGCAGGATACATCGGCCATCGGCCACCAGGAAATACAAAGGAAACGGTTTAATAAACGGCACCTACCTTTCCACCTACCTGCTCGGTCGCTTGACCGGCTGCAACTGAGCTGCTTGTTGTGCTGGCAGCTGTGTATAGCAGCAAAGCCTTGATGACATCACGTCCCGCGATGACATCACCAGCACTGGCCCGGCAGCCAAGTTGTAAACAAGTCTGGCAGTTGGTTGCCATGGCAACAGAGGCCAGCAAGTCTTGGACAAACAAACTTTTCGTAGCCACACTCGGGGGCTAATTTTTCGGGGTCGGTCCACCTGCGCACAACACACTCGAGGGAGGGATGTTTCTTGCAACACAGTAGTTTCAGGTGCAGCCGGCTTGTTTCCTTCTTCATTCTTTTGCTCTGTTTTTTGCAAACTCATTAGGGGGTGCACTGAACCTGGAGGCACTGCAATACCAGGTCAATGCCTGGAGAGGACAGAGCAAGCTCTTTTTCCATCTCCCTGTTCTAAAAATCCATTTAATATATGGTCCCCAGATAGGGGACGTATCAGATATTAAACTGATAAGAACAGATTTTTTGATTGAAAATATCTTTATTACAATCAGTCGTCGTCAGGCATACATAAACTGTGACGCAGCACAGTTCAATAAATAAGACACTACATACTCAGCACCATGGTACAACATACAGCACAGGCTCCCTACGCTATACATCGTACCACCCGCTACACTAGCATTCCCGCATACCTTAACAATCCTAAAACAACAAACAATAAAGCAATACAGACAAGTGATGGGGTAAGGGGGGGGTGGGAAAGAGGGGGGTAGGGAGGGGAAATCACAGGCCCGAAGCTTTATTGAAAGACGACACAACACAAGGGGAGAGGGGGAAGGAGAGGGGTATCAATCCTCTTCTTCCTGGTCCGATCTGTCCATGATGGAATAGTCTCTGAGCAGGCTGTGGACCAGCCTGCGGCAGTCCAGAAAGGACATCCTCTCCTTCTTCAGAATGAGGCGGTTCCTGGCAAGCCATATAGCGTCCTTAAAACAGTTCATAAGGCGCCAGGCCTCCCGGGTTGCCTCATCGCCGAAATTCCCAGGGAACAGGCCGTACAGCACCGCGCAGTGCGTTAGCCTGTTCCTGGGCACACAGTCACTGAGTTCAAGTTCCAGGGCGTCCAACAGGCCCTGAGCAAACGGACACTGCCAAAAGAGGTGCAAAGATGTTTCCTCCACGAAGGGGCACCGGGGGCAGTACCGCGTTTTGCACAGGTTGCGGGCATGCATGAATGACCTCAAGGGCAGTCCCCCCTGAATGGCCATCCAAGACAAGTCCTTGTGCCCGTTGGTCAGCTTCGCCGAAGCCACATTTGTCCATACAGTCTCTGCGGTGGCCGCAGTGAGCCCTGGAACGAGCTCCATAGAGTCCTGTGCTCTGATGAGCTTGTGGACAGTTTTTGGCTTCCACAAGTCGGGCTTGAGTCCCTCCAGTTGGTGTTCCCTCACAAACTTGACGACGCCCCCGTAGAACCAGGGAGTGTGCCAGTTGTAAGGGATGGAGCTGTCCCACTTGTCCCAGCTCAGACCCCTCCAGAGGGGGAGGAGGAACAGGCGAGACATGGACCTGCCCGCAGAGCCATTTTTCTGTTGCAGAGTTCTCCGCACACAGTCACATACGAAGGCTGCCCGCAGCAAGGTAGGGATATCCGGAACACCTTTTCCGCCCTTGCGGGGTTCCTTGTACATCACGGAGCGCTTCACTCTGTCCATTTTGGAGCCCCAGATGAAACTAAACACGGTCCTGGTGATGGCCCTGCAGACGGTGACATGGGGGGGCCAGGCCTGTGCGGTGTACTGGAGCACAGGCAGAACTTCGTTCCTCAGGACCAATGCTTTGCCCTCAATGGTGAGGTGTCTGAGGCTCCACAGCCCGATCTTCGTATTGACCTTAGCCAATCGCTCTTCCCAGGACTTGAGGGCCGCGCCTTCCTTTCCGAACCAGACTCCAAGGATCTTGATGAAGTCCGGTTTGATGGTAAACGGGAAGGGGGCGGAGGAAGCCAGGTGCCACTCCCCGAAGAGCATAGCCTCCGACTTCCCGCAGTTGACCTTTGCCCCTGAAGCCTTTCCGAACTTCTCGCAGGTCTGGACGAGTGCGGTCACCGAACGCTGGTCAGCGCAGAAGACGGTCACGTCGTCCATGTACAGCGAGCACTTGACCTCGTGTCGATCGGGTCCGGGTACGGTGATCCCTCTGATCTCTCCGTTCTGCCGTATAGCCTCCGCGAAGGATTCTATAACACAAACAAAAAGGAGAGGTGAGAGAGGGCAGCCTTGTCTGACCCCAGAAAGAACCGGAAAGGGGTCAGTCTTCCAGCCGTTCACCAGTACCCTGCTGAAAATATCAAAATACATCACGTTAACAAAACGACAAAACATATCACCAAGTCCTAACCTACGCAGTGCCCTGCCCATGAACTCGTGAGAGACCCGGTCGAAAGCCTTCTCCTGATCAAGGCTGACCAGGGCCGCGTGTGCACGGCGGCTTTGGATGTAATGGACCGTGTCCCTCACTAGGGCGAGGCTGTCTGCGATCCTGCGGCCGGGAATGCCACAGGTCTGGTCCAGATGGACGACCTGACCGATGACCTTCTTCAGCCGGTTGGCCAGCACCTTGGCGAGGATCTTGTAGTCCACGTTCAAGAGAGAGATGGGACGCCAATTTTTCAAGTCACATCTCTCCCCCTTCCGCTTATACAGGATCGTGATCATACCCTCCCTCAACGACGGAGGCATTCTGCCCTCCACCACCATCTCCTCGTACAGCTCCAACAGGTCCGGGCAAATGAGATCCCCCAGCGCCACATAGAGCTCCGCCGGGAGACCATCACTGCCCGGGGTCCTGCCAGGCCTAAAGGATTTAGCGGCAGAGAGCAGCTCCCCCACCGTCAAGGGGGCGTCCATGGCCGACGCACCTGCGGGATCAACAACGTTAGTGATACCTGACAGGAACTCGTCGGCCACTTCGGAGTCGGTGGTCTTCGGGGCGTAGAGGCTGCGGTAGAAGCTAGTGACAACCCCCATCACGTCCTCTTTGCCCTTCCGCAAGCTTCCGGTCTCATCCCGCAGCTCAGTCAGGGGCGTGTGGCCGGCGTGGAGTTTCCTGAAAAAGAACGAGTTACATTTCTCACCCTTCTCCAGGTTCTCCACCTTGGAACGGAAGACGATTCGCTTGGATTCCTCCTCAAAGTGCCTTTGCAAGCTCTTTTTGGTCTCCTCCAGCTCCTCCTTCACGTCCCAGCCGCACCGGAGAAGGTCTTGCAGTGACCGCAGCTCGCGCTGCAGCCTCCTGAAGTCCCTCTTTCTTCCGCACGCCTGTTGACGACTCTTGGCCTGAAAGAAACTGCGAAATTGAACCTTAACAAATTCCCACCAATCACTAACACGCTCAAACATACATTTATCGTTGCGCCATACGATGTAGGCCTCTCTAAGCTCCTCCAGAACCTCCTCCTGAGCCAGCAGAGCACAATTCAGCTTCCAAGAGCCTGGGCCAGATGGGAAACCATGGCCCAGAACCCCTTGAAACAGAATGGCCCTGTGGTCAGAGAAGAAGCAGGGAACCATAGAGTGCCTAGTCTGCCTGACTGCTCGAGAGGCAAACACAAAGTCAATCCGAGAACGGAGCGAGCCATCGGGGCGGCTCCATGTATAATTAACAGAGCCGTTCCCGATGGACCCAACAACGTCCTGCAAGGATGCTTCAGTCACCATCTCGATGAGCAGTTTGGATGTGACATCCAACTTGACAGATGTCCCAGAACTGCGTCCGTCCGCTTCAATGGGGCAGTTGAAGTCCCCACCCAACACTACAGCCCTGGAGGTTGCGAGCTGGGCCCGCAGGGCCTGGAATAGTTCCAGACGCGCACCCTTCTCAGGAGAGGCATACACATTGATGAGCCTTACGGGCTCCCCCGCCCAAGAGCCGTCTGCAATTAGCAATCTGCCACAGACAAGCTCCTGAACAGAATCAAGTGTAAAGTTGCCTCCCCTGATCAGGATGGCGACCCCTGCGGACTTACAGTCGCCCCCGCCGGACCAGTAGGAGGGACCGTGGGACCACTGCCTGGCCAGATGGTTGTAGGACCTAGAAGAGGACAGAGCACATTCCTGCAACATATACACATCGCACAACTGAGCATTTAAAAACGAAAGAACTGTCTGGAATCTAGACCTATCTCTCATACTCCGCACATTTAAGCTAAAGATGGAAAGATTAGCCATGGGGAGAAAAGAAAAGGGTTAGTCACAGACTCATACGATACCACTCCGGTCGGGCGGATCCTCTTCTTCGGGGCCCGCCGGCCCGACCCATTCCCGTATGCACTCCTCCAGCGCCTCTTTCAGGTGTGCATTCTCTGGGACGTCCTCGAAGTCGAAAGCCTCCGGTTCGTCGACCAGATTCTCCACCACCTGATCCATGTCGCTTTCCTCCGGGAGGTCATCTTCGCAGACCTCGATGATCTTTTTCTTGGAGGTCTCAGCCGATGGGCTGTCCCTCACTTTCCTCTTCCTGTCGGGAACCACTGTGGGGACAAGAGGGGGAAAATCCTCCAAGGAGAGAACCACAGCAGCGGGAGGAAAGGTTAGTGCTGCTGGGTTGGGGGAGTGGGGTGGGAGGGTGGGGGTAGGGGCGGGGGACAGGGGACCCACTGAGGCAATGGGATAGGGGAGGGATTCCTCAGTGGGGGTGGGCGGGGAGGGAGAGGGGGGAGGGGGGGAAGGAGGGGAGGGGGAAGGGGTAGGGAGGGCGGGGGTGGGGGGAGGGTTAGGGGCCGTCGTCCTCTTACCCTCCTTCTTCTTCTTCTCCTTCTCCTTGGGCTTCTGCGCTGCTTGGGCTACGGCCGGCTGCTGGCCGGTCGGAGCTTTGGCAACCACTGATGCCCACGTTCTCTTTTCCCTCTGGGGGCAGGCCCTGTAGCTGTGGTCCGCATGGCCGCAGAGGTTGCAGGTTTTTGCCTTCGGACAGTCCTTGGTCCCATGCCCCGGCACTCGGCAGACTCTACAGGAATCTTCGCTGCAGTCCTTCGCCTGATGACCCTTCTTGCTGCATCTCCTGCAGATCTGCGGCATATCCGGGTAATAGATGAAGCCTGGAGCGTCACCCAAAGAGAAAGCCTGAGGCAGGTGCTGGAAACCGTCGTCCGATGACTCATCCCTGTTGAGCCTCACGACCACCGACCACTTGCCAGTCCAGAATCCAAGGCTGCTCAGGATCTTGGAGGGTTCCTTGACCACTGTGCAGTACCTTGCAAGGAATGTGGCGATGTCCTTGCCTGGGATGTACGGGTTAAGGATTGAAACCGTCACCCGCCTCTCCTCCCTTTGGATTAAGCAGTTGCTTACAAAGCGAGAGAAAGGGGATTCGGGCCTCGCTGCCTTTACCGCCTCCCAGTACCTCCTGCAGGTGTTGAAGGAGGCAAATGTCACATAGAAGATCCCCGTGAAGAAGAAAATGCTGAGGGTTTCAGCCTTGGAGAAACCCTGGTCCAGGACCATCTTCTTAGCGAACACATCCTCAGACATGTCCGGCTCTCTACCATCCACCTTCTTCAGTCGCATGGCCACCGTAGTGCGCATCCAGGGCCGCAGTGTAGGGACGCCTGGATCCGCAGCCTTGCTGGTCGTCGGCTGAGCTGGGGCGGCAGAGGAAGAGGCATCCACGACCCGGGCCTCCTGGCTCTTCCTCGCTTCCTTCTGCTGGGTCTTCTTCATCTCCGCTGCTGGTGCTGAAGAGGCCATCGCTTCTCCCAACGAGCTCTTTCCTGGTGGGCGGAGCTATGCAGATCCTCGTCGAAGGGGGCGGAGAGATGCAAATCCTCGTCGCCGGCTTCTTCGGGGTTCAGCGTCGTCCTTCTCGGGGTTCCGGGGCGTCTTCGTCGATCGTTCGTCGGCAGGCGGGATCGAAGTGGTTCTCCGGTCAAACCGTCGGGCACAGGACAATCGAGCAGCAGGCCGAGAGGAAGGTTCACTCTCGTTCCTGGGGAATAGCCCTACACCCAATAGCTGCAGTGAGCTTAAGACGAATTAAATCGCCGATGCCCAAAGGCCGAGTGCAGGGGGTACCCCAGGACCTGAGCCGTCAAGTCAAGGCAGTTCAGTAAGACAAGATACTACACTTGATCTTAGCCAAAAGGCCGAGAAGCGATGGCCACAACGGTTTCCCGAAAACTCCCCTTCTCGGACACCACGTCCTTCTTGTTAAGGCGAAGCCAGACATACATACATACCCTATTATGCGCTCCACCCTCTCAGATGGCGGACCGGACGTGCTTTCACACTGCATCTCCTATTGCCTAGCACTGCCTCTGTCTTCCTTTCTGCTCTCAAATCTGAATAGCTCCACCCCCCCATCACACTGCGTCTGCTTCCACCTGATGGATGGCAGACATACACGTCTCTGTCTCTGTCTCCGTCTCTGTCTGGCATACATGACATGCAGCTAGCTCTTTGGCTGGCTGTCTCTGTAGCTGGCTGGCTGTCTCTGTGGCTGGCTGCCTAGCTGGCTAGCTTATTATTAGTACCTACCTACCTACCTACCTACCTACCTACCTATCTATCTATCTATCTATCTATCTATCTTATCTAATGTATCTAATCTATCTATCAAAGAACATGGAGGGTGAATTCTCCCAGCTGGAGCCGTAGGCAGGCAGCATCAGCAGGATACATCGGCCATCGGCCACCAGGAAATACAAAGGAAACGGTTTAATAAACGGCACCTACCTTTCCACCTACCTGCTCGGTCGCTTGACCGGCTGCAACTGAGCTGCTTGTTGTGCTGGCAGCTGTGTATAGCAGCAAAGCCTTGATGACATCACGTCCCGCGATGACATCACCAGCACTGGCCCGGCAGCCAAGTTGTAAACAAGTCTGGCAGTTGGTTGCCATGGCAACAGAGGCCAGCAAGTCTTGGACAAACAAACTTTTCGTAGCCACACTCGGGGGCTAATTTTTCGGGGTCGGTCCACCTGCGCACAACACACTCGAGGGAGGGATGTTTCTTGCAACACAGTAGTTTCAGGTGCAGCCGGCTTGTTTCCTTCTTCATTCTTTTGCTCTGTTTTTTGCAAACTCATTAGGGGGTGCACTGAACCTGGAGGCACTGCAATACCAGGTCAATGCCTGGAGAGGACAGAGCAAGCTCTTTTTCCATCTCCCTGTTCTAAAAATCCATTTAATATATGGTCCCCAGATAGGGGACGTATCAGATATTAAACTGATAAGAACAGATACTACACTTGATCTTAGCCAAAAGGCCGAGAAGCGATGGCCACAACGGTTTCCCGAAAACTCCCCTTCTCGGACACCACGTCCTTCTTGTTAAGGCGAAGCCAGACATACATACATACCCTATTATGCGCTCCACCCTCTCAGATGGCGGACCGGACGTGCTTTCACACTGCATCTCCTATTGCCTAGCACTGCCTCTGTCTTCCTTTCTGCTCTCAAATCTGAATAGCTCCACCCCCCAATCACACTGCGTCTGCTTCCACCTGATGGATGGCAGACATACACGTCTCTGTCTCTGTCTCCGTCTCTGTCTGGCATACATGACATGCAGCTAGCTCTTTGGCTGGCTGTCTCTGTAGCTGGCTGGCTGTCTCTGTGGCTGGCTGCCTAGCTGGCTAGCTTATTATTAGTACCTACCTACCTACCTACCTACCTATCTATCTATCTATCTATCTATCTATCTTATCTAATGTATCTAATCTATCTATCAAAGAACATGGAGGGTGAATTCTCCCAGCTGGAGCCGTAGGCAGGCAGCATCAGCAGGATACATCGGCCATCGGCCACCAGGAAATACAAAGGAAACGGTTTAATAAACGGCACCTACCTTTCCACCTACCTGCTCGGTCGCTTGACCGGCTGCAACTGAGCTGCTTGTTGTGCTGGCAGCTGTGTATAGCAGCAAAGCCTTGATGACATCACGTCCCGCGATGACATCACCAGCACTGGCCCGGCAGCCAAGTTGTAAACAAGTCTGGCAGTTGGTTGCCATGGCAACAGAGGCCAGCAAGTCTTGGACAAACAAACTTTTCGTAGCCACACTCGGGGGCTAATTTTTCGGGGTCGGTCCACCTGCGCACAACACACTCGAGGGAGGGATGTTTCTTGCAACACAGTAGTTTCAGGTGCAGCCGGCTTGTTTCCTTCTTCATTCTTTTGCTCTGTTTTTTGCAAACTCATTAGGGGGTGCACTGAACCTGGAGGCACTGCAATACCAGGTCAATGCCTGGAGAGGACAGAGCAAGCTCTTTTTCCATCTCCCTGTTCTAAAAATCCATTTAATATATGGTCCCCAGATAGGGGACGTATCAGATATTAAACTGATAAGAACAGATTTTTTGATTGAAAATATCTTTATTACAATCAGTCGTCGTCAGGCATACATAAACTGTGACGCAGCACAGTTCAATAAATAAGACACTACATACTCAGCACCATGGTACAACATACAGCACAGGCTCCCTACGCTATACATCATACCACCCGCTACACTAACATTCCTGCATACCTTAACAATCCTAAAACAACAAACAATAAAGCAATACAGACAAGTGATGGGGTAAGGGGGGTGGGAGAGAGGGGGGTAGGGAGGGGAAATCACAGGCCCGAAGCTTTATTGAAAGACAACACAACACAAGGGGAGAGGGGGAAGGAGAGGGGTATCAATCCTCTTCTTCCTGGTCCGATCTGTCCATGATGGAATAGTCTCTGAGCAGGCTGTGGACCAGCCTGCGGCAGTCCAGAAAGGACATCCTCTCCTTCTTCAGAATGAGGCGGTTCCTGGCAAGCCATATAGCGTCCTTAAAACAGTTCATAAGGCGCCAGGCCTCCCGGGTTGCCTCATCGCCGAAATTCCCAGGGAACAGGCCGTACAGCACCGCGCAGTGCGTTAGCCTGTTCCTGGGCACACAGTCACTGAGTTCAAGTTCCAGGGCGTCCAACAGGCCCTGAGCAAACGGACACTGCCAAAAGAGGTGCGAAGATGTTTCCTCCACGAAGGGGCACCGGGGGCAGTACCGCGTTTTGCACAGGTTGCGGGCATGCATGAATGACCTCAAAGGCAGTCCCCCCTGAATGGCCATCCAAGACAAGTCCTTGTGCCCGTTGGTCAGCTTTGCCGAAGCCACATTTGTCCATACAGTCTCTGCGGTGGCCGCAGCGAGCCCTGGAACGAGCTCCATAGAGTCCTGTGCTCTGATGAGCTTGTGGACAGTTTTTGGCTTCCACAAGTCGGGCTTGAGTCCCTCCAGTTGGTGTTCCCTCACAAACTTGACGACGCCCCCGTAGAACCAGGGAGTGTGCCAGTTGTAAGGGATGGAGCTGTCCCACTTGTCCCAGCTCAGACCCCTCCAGAGGGGGAGGAGGAACAGGCGAGACATGGACCTGCCCGCAGAGCCATTCTTCTGTTGCAGAGTCCTCCGCACACAGTCACATACGAAGGCTGCCCGCAGCAAGGTAGGGATATCCGGAACACCTTTTCCGCCCTTGCGGGGTTCCTTGTACATCACGGAGCGCTTCACTCTGTCCATTTTGGAGCCCCAGATGAAACAAAACACGGTCCTGGTGATGGCCCTGCAGACGGTGACATGGGGGGGCCAGGCCTGTGCGGTGTACTGGAGCACAGGCAGAACTTCGTTCCTCAGGACCAATGCTTTGCCCTCAATGGTGAGGTGTCTGAGGCTCCACAGCCCGATCTTCGTATTGACCTTAGCCAATCGCTCTTCCCAGGACTTGAGGGCCGCGCCTTCCTTTCCGAACCAGACTCCAAGGATCTTGATGAAGTCCGGTTTGATGGTAAACGGGAAGGGGGCGGAGGAAGCCAGGTGCCACTCCCCGAAGAGCATAGCCTCCGACTTCCCGCAGTTGACCTTTGCCCCTGAAGCCTTTCCGAACTTCTCGCAGGTCTGGACGAGTGCGGTCACCGAACGCTGGTCAGCGCAGAAGACGGTCACGTCGTCCATGTACAGCGAGCACTTGACCTCGTGTCGATCGGGTCCGGGTACGGTGATCCCTCTGATCTCTCCGTTCTGCCGTATAGCCTCCGCGAAGGATTCTATAACACAAACAAAAAGGAGAGGTGAGAGAGGGCAGCCTTGTCTGACCCCAGAAAGAACCGGAAAGGGGTCAGTCTTCCAGCCGTTCACCAGTACCCTGCTGAAAATATCAAAATACATCACGTTAACAAAACGACAAAACATATCACCAAGTCCTAACCTACGCAGTGCCCTGCCCATGAACTCGTGAGAGACCCGGTCGAAAGCCTTCTCCTGATCAAGGCTGACCAGGGCCGCGTGTGCACGGCGGCTTTGGATGTAATGGACCGTGTCCCTCACTAGGGCGAGGCTGTCTGCGATCCTGCGGCCGGGAATGCCACAGGTCTGGTCCAGATGGACGACCTGACCGATGACCTTCTTCAGCCGGTTGGCCAGCACCTTGGCGAGGATCTTGTAGTCCACGTTCAAGAGAGAGATGGGACGCCAATTTTTCAAGTCACATCTCTCCCCCTTCCGCTTATACAGGATCGTGATCATACCCTCCCTCAACGACGGAGGCATTCTGCCCTCCACCACCATCTCCTCGTACAGCTCCAACAGGTCCGGGCAAATGAGATCCCCCAGCGCTACATAGAGCTCCGCTGGGAGACCATCACTGCCCGGGGTCCTGCCAGGCCTAAAGGATTTAGCGGCAGAGAGCAGCTCCCCCACCGTCAAGGGGGCGTCCATGGCCGACGCACCTGCGGGATCAACAACGTTAGTGATACCTGACAGGAACTCGTCGGCCACTTCGGAGTCGGTGGTCTTCGGGGCGTAGAGGCTGCGGTAGAAGCTAGTGACAACCCCCATCACGTCCTCTTTGCCCTTCCGCAAACTTCCGGTCTCATCCCGCAGCTCAGTCAGGGGCGTGTGGCCGGCGTGGAGTTTCCTGAAAAAGAACGAGTTACATTTCTCACCCTTCTCCAGGTTCTCCACCTTGGAACGGAAGACGATTCGCTTGGATTCCTCCTCAAAGTGCCTTTGCAAGCTCTTTTTGGTCTCCTCCAGCTCCTCCTTCACGTCCCAGCCGCACCGGAGAAGGTCTTGCAGTGACCGCAGCTCGCGCTGCAGCCTCCTGAAGTCCCTCTTTCTTCCGCACGCCTGTTGACGACTCTTGGCCTGAAAGAAACTGCGAAATTGAACCTTAACAAATTCCCACCAATCACTAACACGCTCAAACATACATTTATCGTTGCGCCATACGATGTAGGCCTCTCTAAGCTCCTCCAGAACCTCCTCCTGAGCCAGTAGAGCACAATTCAGCTTCCAAGAGCCTGGGCCAGATGGGAAACCATGGCCCAGAACCCCTTGAAACAGAATGGCCCTGTGGTCAGAGAAGAAGCAGGGAACCATAGAGTGCCTAGTCTGCCTGACTGCTCGAGAGGCAAACACAAAGTCAATCCGAGAACGGAGCGAGCCATCGGGGCGGCTCCATGTATAATTAACAGAGCCGTTCCCGATGGACCCAACAACGTCCTGCAAGGATGCTTCAGTCACCATCTCGATGAGCAGTTTGGATGTGACATCCAACTTGACAGATGTCCCAGAACTGCGTCCGTCCGCTTCAATGGGGCAGTTGAAGTCCCCACCCAACACTACAGCCCTGGAGGTTGCGAGCTGGGCCCGCAGGGCCTGGAATAGTTCCAGACGCGCACCCTTCTCAGGAGAGGCATACACATTGATGAGCCTTACGGGCTCCCCCGCCCAAGAGCCGTCTGCAATTAGCAATCTGCCACAGACAAGCTCCTGAACAGAATCAAGTGTAAAGTTGCCTCCCCTGATCAGGATGGCGACCCCTGCGGACTTACAGTCGCCCCCGCCGGACCAGTAGGAGGGACCGTGGGACCACTGCCTGGCCAGATGGTTGTAGGACCTAGAAGAGGACAGAGCACATTCCTGCAACATATACACATCGCACAACTGAGCATTTAAAAACGAAAGAACTGTCTGGAATCTAGACCTATCTCTCATACTCCGCACATTTAAGCTAAAGATGGAAAGATTAGCCATGGGGAGAAAAGAAAAGGGTTAGTCACAGACTCATACGATACCACTCCGGTCGGGCGGATCCTCTTCTTCGGGGCCCGCCGGCCCGACCCATTCCCGTATGCACTCCTCCAGCGCCTCTTTCAGGTGTGCATTCTCTGGGACGTCCTCGAAGTCGAAAGCCTCCGGTTCGTCGACCAGATTCTCCACCACCTGATCCATGTCGCTTTCCTCCGGGAGGTCATCTTCGCAGACCTCGATGATCTTTTTCTTGGAGGTCTCAGCCGATGGGCTGTCCCTCACTTTCCTCTTCCTGTCGGGAACCACTGTGGGGACAAGAGGGGGAAAATCCTCCAAGGAGAGAACCACAGCAGCGGGAGGAAAGGTTAGTGCTGCTGGGTTGGGGGAGTGGGGTGGGAGGGTGGGGGTAGGGGCGGGGGACAGGGGACCCACTGAGGCAATGGGATAGGGGAGGGATTCCTCAGTGGGGGTGGGCGGGGAGGGAGAGGGGGGAGGGGGGGAAGGAGGGGAGGGGGAAGGGGTAGGGAGGGCGGGGGTGGGGGGAGGGTTAGGGGCCGTCGTCCTCTTACCCTCCTTCTTCTTCTTCTCCTTCTCCTTGGGCTTCTGCGCTGCTTGGGCTACGGCCGGCTGCTGGCCGGTCGGAGCTTTGGCAACCACGGATGCCCACGTTCTCTTTTCCCTCTGGGGGCAGGCCCTGTAGCTGTGGTCCGCATGGCCGCAGAGGTTGCAGGTTTTTGCCTTCGGACAGTCCTTGGTCCCGTGCCCCGGCACTCGGCAGACTCTACAGGAATCTTCGCTGCAGTCCTTCGCCTGATGACCCTTCTTGCTGCATCTCCTGCAGATCTGCGGCATATCCGGGTAATAGATGAAGCCTGGAGCGTCACCCAGAGAGAAAGCCTGAGGCAGGTGCTGGAAACCGTCGTCCGATGACTCATCCCTGTTGAGCCTCACGACCACCGACCACTTGCCAGTCCAGAATCCAAGGCTGCTCAGGATCTTGGAGGGTTCCTTGACCACTGTGCAGTACCTTGCAAGGAATGTGGCGATGTCCTTGCCTGGGATGTACGGGTTAAGGATTGAAACCGTCACCCGCCTCTCCTCCCTTTGGATTAAGCAGTTGCTTACAAAGCGAGAGAAAGGGGATTCGGGCCTCGCTGCCTTTACCGCCTCCCAGTACCTCCTGCAGGTGTTGAAGGAGGCAAATGTCACATAGAAGATCCCCGTGAAGAAGAAAATGCTGAGGGTTTCAGCCTTGGAGAAACCCTGGTCCAGGAGCATCTTCTTAGCGAACACATCCTCAGACATGTCCGGCTCTCTACCATCCACCTTCTTCAGTCGCATGGCCACCGTAGTGCGCATCCAGGGCCGCAGTGTAGGGACGCCTGGATCCGCAGCCTTGCTGGCCGTCGGCTGAGCTGGGGCGGCAGAGGAAGAGGCATCCACGACCCGGGCCTCCTGGCTCTTCCTCGCTTCCTTCTGCTGGGTCTTCTTCATCTCCGGTGCTGGTGCTGAAGAGGCCATCGCTTCTCCCGGTCGAGCTCTTTCCTGGTGGGCGGAGCTATGCAGATCCTCGTCGAAGGGGGCGGAGAGATGCAAATCCTCGTCGCCGGCTTCTTCGGGGTTCAGCGTCGTCCTTCTCGGGGTTCCGGGGCGTCTTCGTCGATCGTTCGTCGGCAGGCGGGATCGAAGTGGTTCTCCGGTCAAACCGTCGGGCACAGGACAATCGAGCAGCAGGCCGAGAGGAAGGTTCACTCTCGTTCCTGGGGAATAGCCCTACACCCAATAGCTGCAGTGAGCTTAAGACGAATTAAATCGCCGATGCCCAAAGGCCGAGTGCAGGGGGTACCCCAGGACCTGAGCCGTCAAGTCAAGGCAGTTCAGTAAGAACAGATACTACACTTGATCTTAGCCAAAAGGCCGAGAAGCGATGGCCACAACGGTTTCCCGAAAACTCCCCTTCTCGGACACCACGTCCTTCTTGTTAAGGCGAAGCCAGACATACATACATACCCTATTATGCGCTCCACCCTCTCAGATGGCGGACCGGACGTGCTTTCACACTGCATCTCCTATTGCCTAGCACTGCCTCTGTCTTCCTTTCTGCTCTCAAATCTGAATAGCTCCACCCCCCAATCACACTGCGTCTGCTTCCACCTGATGGATGGCAGACATACACGTCTCTGTCTCTGTCTCCGTCTCTGTCTGGCATACATGACATGCAGCTAGCTCTTTGGCTGGCTGTCTCTGTAGCTGGCTGGCTGTCTCTGTGGCTGGCTGCCTAGCTGGCTAGCTTATTATTAGTACCTACCTACCTACCTACCTACCTACCTACCTATCTATCTATCTATCTATCTATCTATCTTATCTAATGTATCTAATCTATCTATCAAAGAACATGGAGGGTGAATTCTCCCAGCTGGAGCCGTAGGCAGGCAGCATCAGCAGGATACATCGGCCATCGGCCACCAGGAAATACAAAGGAAACGGTTTAATAAACGGCACCTACCTTTCCACCTACCTGCTCGGTCGCTTGACCGGCTGCAACTGAGCTGCTTGTTGTGCTGGCAGCTGTGTATAGCAGCAAAGCCTTGATGACATCACGTCCCGCGATGACATCACCAGCACTGGCCCGGCAGCCAAGTTGTAAACAAGTCTGGCAGTTGGTTGCCATGGCAACAGAGGCCAGCAAGTCTTGGACAAACAAACTTTTCGTAGCCACACTCGGGGGCTAATTTTTCGGGGTCGGTCCACCTGCGCACAACACACTCGAGGGAGGGATGTTTCTTGCAACACAGTAGTTTCAGGTGCAGCCGGCTTGTTTCCTTCTTCATTCTTTTGCTCTGTTTTTTGCAAACTCATTAGGGGGTGCACTGAACCTGGAGGCACTGCAATACCAGGTCAATGCCTGGAGAGGACAGAGCAAGCTCTTTTTCCATCTCCCTGTTCTAAAAATCCATTTAATATATGGTCCCCAGATAGGGGACGTATCAGATATTAAACTGATAAGAACAGATACTACACTTGATCTTAGCCAAAAGGCCGAGAAGCGATGGCCACAACGGTTTCCCGAAAACTCCCCTTCTCGGACACCACGTCCTTCTTGTTAAGGCGAAGCCAGACATACATACATACCCTATTATGCGCTCCACCCTCTCAGATGGCGGACCGGACGTGCTTTCACACTGCATCTCCTATTGCCTAGCACTGCCTCTGTCTTCCTTTCTGCTCTCAAATCTGAATAGCTCCACCCCCCAATCACACTGCGTCTGCTTCCACCTGATGGATGGCAGACATACACGTCTCTGTCTCTGTCTCCGTCTCTGTCTGGCATACATGACATGCAGCTAGCTCTTTGGCTGGCTGTCTCTGTAGCTGGCTGGCTGTCTCTGTGGCTGGCTGCCTAGCTGGCTAGCTTATTATTAGTACCTACCTACCTACCTACCTACCTACCTATCTATCTATCTATCTATCTATCTATCTTATCTAATGTATCTAATCTATCTATCAAAGAACATGGAGGGTGAATTCTCCCAGCTGGAGCCGTAGGCAGGCAGCATCAGCAGGATACATCGGCCATCGGCCACCAGGAAATACAAAGGAAACGGTTTAATAAACGGCACCTACCTTTCCACCTACCTGCTCGGTCGCTTGACCGGCTGCAACTGAGCTGCTTGTTGTGCTGGCAGCTGTGTATAGCAGCAAAGCCTTGATGACATCACGTCCCGCGATGACATCACCAGCACTGGCCCGGCAGCCAAGTTGTAAACAAGTCTGGCAGTTGGTTGCCATGGCAACAGAGGCCAGCAAGTCTTGGACAAACAAACTTTTCGTAGCCACACTCGGGGGCTAATTTTTCGGGGTCGGTCCACCTGCGCACAACACACTCGAGGGAGGGATGTTTCTTGCAACACAGTAGTTTCAGGTGCAGCCGGCTTGTTTCCTTCTTCATTCTTTTGCTCTGTTTTTTGCAAACTCATTAGGGGGTGCACTGAACCTGGAGGCACTGCAATACCAGGTCAATGCCTGGAGAGGACAGAGCAAGCTCTTTTTCCATCTCCCTGTTCTAAAAATCCATTTAATATATGGTCCCCAGATAGGGGACGTATCAGATATTAAACTGATAAGAACAGATACTACACTTGATCTTAGCCAAAAGGCCGAGAAGCGATGGCCACAACGGTTTCCCGAAAACTCCCCTTCTCGGACACCACGTCCTTCTTGTTAAGGCGAAGCCAGACATACATACATACCCTATTATGCGCTCCACCCTCTCAGATGGCGGACCGGACGTGCTTTCACACTGCATCTCCTATTGCCTAGCACTGCCTCTGTCTTCCTTTCTGCTCTCAAATCTGAATAGCTCCACCCCCCAATCACACTGCGTCTGCTTCCACCTGATGGATGGCAGACATACACGTCTCTGTCTCTGTCTCCGTCTCTGTCTGGCATACATGACATGCAGCTAGCTCTTTGGCTGGCTGTCTCTGTAGCTGGCTGGCTGTCTCTGTGGCTGGCTGCCTAGCTGGCTAGCTTATTATTAGTACCTACCTACCTACCTACCTACCTATCTATCTATCTATCTATCTATCTATCTATCTATCTATCTATCTATCTTATCTAATGTATCTAATCTATCTATCAAAGAACATGGAGGGTGAATTCTCCCAGCTGGAGCCGTAGGCAGGCAGCATCAGCAGGATACATCGGCCATCGGCCACCAGGAAATACAAAGGAAACGGTTTAATAAACGGCACCTACCTTTCCACCTACCTGCTCGGTCGCTTGACCGGCTGCAACTGAGCTGCTTGTTGTGCTGGCAGCTGTGTATAGCAGCAAAGCCTTGATGACATCACGTCCCGCGATGACATCACCAGCACTGGCCCGGCAGCCAAGTTGTAAACAAGTCTGGCAGTTGGTTGCCATGGCAACAGAGGCCAGCAAGTCTTGGACAAACAAACTTTTCGTAGCCACACTCGGGGGCTAATTTTTCGGGGTCGGTCCACCTGCGCACAACACACTCGAGGGAGGGATGTTTCTTGCAACACAGTAGTTTCAGGTGCAGCCGGCTTGTTTCCTTCTTCATTCTTTTGCTCTGTTTTTTGCAAACTCATTAGGGGGTGCACTGAACCTGGAGGCACTGCAATACCAGGTCAATGCCTGGAGAGGACAGAGCAATCTCTTTTTCCATCTCCCTGTTCTAAAAATACATTTAATATATGGTCCCCAGATAGGGGACGTATCAGATATTAAACTGATAAGAACAGATACTACACTTGATCTTAGCCAAAAGGCCGAGAAGCGATGGCCACAACGGTTTCCCGAAAACTCCCCTTCTCGGACACCACGTCCTTCTTGTTAAGGCGAAGCCAGACATACATACATACCCTATTATGCGCTCCACCCTCTCAGATGGCGGACCGGACGTGCTTTCACACTGCATCTCCTATTGCCTAGCACTGCCTCTGTCTTCCTTTCTGCTCTCAAATCTGAATAGCTCCACCCCCCAATCACACTGCGTCTGCTTCCACCTGATGGATGGCAGACATACACGTCTCTGTCTCTGTCTCCGTCTCTGTCTGGCATACATGACATGCAGCTAGCTCTTTGGCTGGCTGTCTCTGTAGCTGGCTGGCTGTCTCTGTGGCTGGCTGCCTAGCTGGCTAGCTTATTATTAGTACCTACCTACCTACCTACCTACCTACCTATCTATCTATCTATCTATCTATCTATCTTATCTAATGTATCTAATCTATCTATCAAAGAACATGGAGGGTGAATTCTCCCAGCTGGAGCCGTAGGCAGGCAGCATCAGCAGGATACATCGGCCATCGGCCACCAGGAAATACAAAGGAAACGGTTTAATAAACGGCACCTACCTTTCCACCTACCTGCTCGGTCGCTTGACCGGCTGCAACTGAGCTGCTTGTTGTGCTGGCAGCTGTGTATAGCAGCAAAGCCTTGATGACATCACGTCCCGCGATGACATCACCAGCACTGGCCCGGCAGCCAAGTTGTAAACAAGTCTGGCAGTTGGTTGCCATGGCAACAGAGGCCAGCAAGTCTTGGACAAACAAACTTTTCGTAGCCACACTCGGGGGCTAATTTTTCGGGGTCGGTCCACCTGCGCACAACACACTCGAGGGAGGGATGTTTCTTGCAACACAGTAGTTTCAGGTGCAGCCGGCTTGTTTCCTTCTTCATTCTTTTGCTCTGTTTTTTGCAAACTCATTAGGGGGTGCACTGAACCTGGAGGCACTGCAATACCAGGTCAATGCCTGGAGAGGACAGAGCAAGCTCTTTTTCCATCTCCCTGTTCTAAAAATCCATTTAATATATGGTCCCCAGATAGGGGACGTATCAGATATTAAACTGATAAGAACAGATTTTTTTTTTAAGTTGACTATCCCATAAAGGGATAACAACACTTTTATTTAAAACAAAATTCTTATATTTACAGACAAACAAAAAATAAAATTATTAATCCAATTTTAACATAACAAAGACAATCAAAAACCAAATTAAACCTTAACTTTTCATACCTCCTTGGTATGCAAAATATGACAATATACGTATCATGGTAACAGACTTTGATCCAGATTCTTCGAAACGCTTAATCACTTCTAAAGGTACTTTATAGCTTTCAAAAAACCTGCTCCCATAATTTTCTAAATGAAATGCCACCTTTTTATGTAAACAGGAAAGAAAGAGATCTCTCTCCAACCTCTCTATCTCCTCCCAAATAGTTTTTGACACTGTTACGTAATCTTTTCTCTCTTCTTCTGACAGGGGTCTTACTACTTTCTTTTTTTCTACAGTCCTTGGACCTCTCTTGACAGAGAGGTCAGGCTTTTCCCTCGACTGGGGAACATCCTCGCTTTCACTTACCCCCTCAGACTCTTCTTTTTCTTTTTCCCTACTCCTTTTCTTTTTCATAGGGCAAAAGGCATATAAGTGTTCAACACTACCACATAAATGACATTTTTTCAATTGATCACACGTATTGGGCAAGTGTCCTTCTCTTTGACACCTCCCACACCATAATGCTTCACAATTGTCCTTTAAATGTCCATATTTTTTACATTTCCTGCAGAAATCCTCCATGCCGGCGTAAAACAAGTCACCGTTGACACGACCAATCTTAAAGCGTCCTGGTGGGACACACAGACTCCCATCTTCCAGTTCTTTAAATTTGACGCAGAATTTCCACTTCATCGTCCAAAGACCATATTGGTTCAAGATTTTCCCTTTTGCGATGATGTCTTCACAAAAACTTGACAGAAACGCAGATATCTCCTCCTCTGAGACATACGGGCTATACATCCGGACAGTCACTATACGTGTCCTCCTCGGGAAATGAGAGATCACATCAGTTCCATTAAACAATGCATTCCCTTTCCCCCATTCCAGCTTACCCATCAGCAAGCTGTAATCCTCCTCGGAGCTCATCACTAGGTCGTAGTAGCCTCTCTTAGGGAACTCCAATATCGCCAGGATCTGGTCCTTCTGAATTCCAAGAAGCTTGAACAGTATTTCCTCCACGACAAAAGCAAGTCCCATGGCTCTTTTCTCAGGGTCTCTCAAAATAAACCGGACACCATTCCTTATCCGAGCATAAGACGGCACTTCTTCAGTGGACGATCCATCCTGGTTAGTCGACTCCATAATAAATCTAATAATAGAAGCAAAGTCCGTGCAAGAACTCCAAAACACCTCACCTGCAAAACCGCAGATAGGTGATGATCGCCTCTCGTTGCCCGGGGACTAATCCGCCTGCCAATAGCAGCATGGAGCCACTTCTCCAAGGCCAACAGGTCGGGTACCCCGGGCACCTTTCAACCAGATCTCCTGTAGATACTACACTTGATCTTAGCCAAAAGGCCGAGAAGCGATGGCCACAACGGTTTCCCGAAAACTCCCCTTCTCGGACACCACGTCCTTCTTGTTAAGGCGAAGCCAGACATACATACATACCCTATTATGCGCTCCACCCTCTCAGATGGCGGACCGGACGTGCTTTCACACTGCATCTCCTATTGCCTAGCACTGCCTCTGTCTTCCTTTCTGCTCTCAAATCTGAATAGCTCCACCCCCCAATCACACTGCGTCTGCTTCCACCTGATGGATGGCAGACATACACGTCTCTGTCTCTGTCTCCGTCTCTGTCTGGCATACATGACATGCAGCTAGCTCTTTGGCTGGCTGTCTCTGTAGCTGGCTGGCTGTCTCTGTGGCTGGCTGCCTAGCTGGCTAGCTTATTATTAGTACCTACCTACCTACCTACCTACCTACCTATCTATCTATCTATCTATCTATCTATCTTATCTAATGTATCTAATCTATCTATCAAAGAACATGGAGGGTGAATTCTCCCAGCTGGAGCCGTAGGCAGGCAGCATCAGCAGGATACATCGGCCATCGGCCACCAGGAAATACAAAGGAAACGGTTTAATAAACGGCACCTACCTTTCCACCTACCTGCTCGGTCGCTTGACCGGCTGCAACTGAGCTGCTTGTTGTGCTGGCAGCTGTGTATAGCAGCAAAGCCTTGATGACATCACGTCCCGCGATGACATCACCAGCACTGGCCCGGCAGCCAAGTTGTAAACAAGTCTGGCAGTTGGTTGCCATGGCAACAGAGGCCAGCAAGTCTTGGACAAACAAACTTTTCGTAGCCACACTCGGGGGCTAATTTTTCGGGGTCGGTCCACCTGCGCACAACACACTCGAGGGAGGGATGTTTCTTGCAACACAGTAGTTTCAGGTGCAGCCGGCTTGTTTCCTTCTTCATTCTTTTGCTCTGTTTTTTGCAAACTCATTAGGGGGTGCACTGAACCTGGAGGCACTGCAATACCAGGTCAATGCCTGGAGAGGACAGAGCAAGCTCTTTTTCCATCTCCCTGTTCTAAAAATCCATTTAATATATGGTCCCCAGATAGGGGACGTATCAGATATTAAACTGATAAGAACAGATACTACACTTGATCTTAGCCAAAAGGCCGAGAAGCGATGGCCACAACGGTTTCCCGAAAACTCCCCTTCTCGGACACCACGTCCTTCTTGTTAAGGCGAAGCCAGACATACATACATACCCTATTATGCGCTCCACCCTCTCAGATGGCGGACCGGACGTGCTTTCACACTGCATCTCCTATTGCCTAGCACTGCCTCTGTCTTCCTTTCTGCTCTCAAATCTGAATAGCTCCACCCCCCAATCACACTGCGTCTGCTTCCACCTGATGGATGGCAGACATACACGTCTCTGTCTCTGTCTCCGTCTCTGTCTGGCATACATGACATGCAGCTAGCTCTTTGGCTGGCTGTCTCTGTAGCTGGCTGGCTGTCTCTGTGGCTGGCTGCCTAGCTGGCTAGCTTATTATTAGTACCTACCTACCTACCTACCTACCTACCTATCTATCTATCTATCTATCTATCTATCTATCTATCTTATCTAATGTATCTAATCTATCTATCAAAGAACATGGAGGGTGAATTCTCCCAGCTGGAGCCGTAGGCAGGCAGCATCAGCAGGATACATCGGCCATCGGCCACCAGGAAATACAAAGGAAACGGTTTAATAAACGGCACCTACCTTTCCACCTACCTGCTCGGTCGCTTGACCGGCTGCAACTGAGCTGCTTGTTGTGCTGGCAGCTGTGTATAGCAGCAAAGCCTTGATGACATCACGTCCCGCGATGACATCACCAGCACTGGCCCGGCAGCCAAGTTGTAAACAAGTCTGGCAGTTGGTTGCCATGGCAACAGAGGCCAGCAAGTCTTGGACAAACAAACTTTTCGTAGCCACACTCGGGGGCTAATTTTTCGGGGTCGGTCCACCTGCGCACAACACACTCGAGGGAGGGATGTTTCTTGCAACACAGTAGTTTCAGGTGCAGCCGGCTTGTTTCCTTCTTCATTCTTTTGCTCTGTTTTTTGCAAACTCATTAGGGGGTGCACTGAACCTGGAGGCACTGCAATACCAGGTCAATGCCTGGAGAGGACAGAGCAAGCTCTTTTTCCATCTCCCTGTTCTAAAAATCCATTTAATATATGGTCCCCAGATAGGGGACGTATCAGATATTAAACTGATAAGAACAGATTTTTTTTTTTTTTTATTTTATTCAAAAACAAGTTATTTTACAAATAAAAGAATTTTAACTAATCAAATAAACATAACACAAATCAAGGTCTCATACCGCCTTTGAAAGCAAAAAAACACAATAAACGAATCATAACAAAGGATATTGAACTTGATGCTTCTAGTCTTCTAATAATACCTGGGGGGACTTTATAAGTTTCACAAAACCTTTTAGTATGATTTTCTACATGTGTCCTGACTGCCTCACTTAAATGGTTACAATAAGACTCTCTTTCTAGAGCTTCTACCTGAACCCAAAACTCTTTTGACACACATTCATAGTCTTTTCTTTCCTCCTCTGAAAAAGGTCTTTCAGACCATGACTTTTTATCTTTCCTCTCTCCCTCCCTGGGAGCCCTCTTAACTGAAGGACCCGGGCTGCCCTCCCGCCCTGGGACCACCTCCTTCGGGACAATCTCCTCCCTACTTACTTTCCCAGGTGCAGGCTCATCTTTTTCTTTTTCCCTATTTCTTTTCCTTTTCTTAGGACAAGAAACATATAAGTGGTCAACACTACCACATAAATGACATGCTTTAGGCTGTTTACATGTATCAGGCAAATGTCCCTCCTTTTGGCACTTCCCACACCAAAGAACTTCACAATTTTCTTTGACATGTCCATATTTCTTGCACTTTCTGCAAAAGTCCTCCATGCCTGCATAAAACAGGTCCCCGTTGATCCGACCAATCTTGAACCGACCCGGTGGGACACACAGACTCCCGTCTCCCAGGACTTTAAATTTCACGAGAAACTTCCACTTCATAGTCCATAGTCCATATTGATTTAGAACTTTCCCTTTTGGGGTAACATCTTCGCAAAATCTTGACAGAAAATCCGATATCTCCTCTTCTTCGATATACGGACTGTACATTCTCACAGTCACTATGCGTTCTCTCCTCGGGAAATGAGAAATAACGTCAATTCCATTAAGCAATACATTTTCCCTCACACATTCCAGCTTACCCATAAGAAAGCTGCAATCCTCCTCCGAGTTCAGCACTAGGTCGTAAACACCTCGTCTGGGAAACTCCAAAATAGCCAAGATCTGGTTCTTCTTAACTCCAAACAACTTGATAAGAAGTTCCTCCACGATAAAGGCCAGTCCCTTCTCTTTTTTCCCAGCATCGTGCAGGATAAACCGGACACCATTCCGTATACGGGCATAAGATGGCACTTCTCCGGTGGATGATCCATCCTGGTTTGTAGCCTCCATAGCTCTAGGTCCAAACCAACGACTCCTGAACAGGAAAAAGGACACGCAAGAACACCTCACCTGCTAACCGCAGATAGGTGAGATCGCTTCCCGTTGCCTGGGGACTAAGCCGCCTGCCAATAGCAGCATGGAGGTAAACCTCCAAGGCCGACAGGTCGGGTACCCCAGGCACCTTCTGACCAGATCTCCTGTAGAAACTACACTTGATCTTAGCCAAAAGGCCGAGAAGCGATGGCCACAACGGTTTCCCGAAAACTCCCCTTCTCGGACACCACGTCCTTCTTGTTAAGGCGAAGCCAGACATACATACATACCCTATTATGCGCTCCACCCTCTCAGATGGCGGACCGGACGTGCTTTCACACTGCATCTCCTATTGCCTAGCACTGCCTCTGTCTTCCTTTCTGCTCTCAAATCTGAATAGCTCCACCCCCCAATCACACTGCGTCTGCTTCCACCTGATGGATGGCAGACATACACGTCTCTGTCTCTGTCTCCGTCTCTGTCTGGCATACATGACATGCAGCTAGCTCTTTGGCTGGCTGTCTCTGTAGCTGGCTGGCTGTCTCTGTGGCTGGCTGCCTAGCTGGCTAGCTTATTATTAGTACCTACCTACCTACCTACCTACCTACCTATCTATCTATCTATCTATCTATCTATCTATCTATCTATCTTATCTAATGTATCTAATCTATCTATCAAAGAACATGGAGGGTGAATTCTCCCAGCTGGAGCCGTAGGCAGGCAGCATCAGCAGGATACATCGGCCATCGGCCACCAGGAAATACAAAGGAAACGGTTTAATAAACGGCACCTACCTTTCCACCTACCTGCTCGGTCGCTTGACCGGCTGCAACTGAGCTGCTTGTTGTGCTGGCAGCTGTGTATAGCAGCAAAGCCTTGATGACATCACGTCCCGCGATGACATCACCAGCACTGGCCCGGCAGCCAAGTTGTAAACAAGTCTGGCAGTTGGTTGCCATGGCAACAGAGGCCAGCAAGTCTTGGACAAACAAACTTTTCGTAGCCACACTCGGGGGCTAATTTTTCGGGGTCGGTCCACCTGCGCACAACACACTCGAGGGAGGGATGTTTCTTGCAACACAGTAGTTTCAGGTGCAGCCGGCTTGTTTCCTTCTTCATTCTTTTGCTCTGTTTTTTGCAAACTCATTAGGGGGTGCACTGAACCTGGAGGCACTGCAATACCAGGTCAATGCCTGGAGAGGACAGAGCAAGCTCTTTTTCCATCTCCCTGTTCTAAAAATCCATTTAATATATGGTCCCCAGATAGGGGACGTATCAGATATTAAACTGATAAGAACAGATACTACACTTGATCTTAGCCAAAAGGCCGAGAAGCGATGGCCACAACGGTTTCCCGAAAACTCCCCTTCTCGGACACCACGTCCTTCTTGTTAAGGCGAAGCCAGACATACATACATACCCTATTATGCGCTCCACCCTCTCAGATGGCGGACCGGACGTGCTTTCACACTGCATCTCCTATTGCCTAGCACTGCCTCTGTCTTCCTTTCTGCTCTCAAATCTGAATAGCTCCACCCCCCAATCACACTGCGTCTGCTTCCACCTGATGGATGGCAGACATACACGTCTCTGTCTCTGTCTCCGTCTCTGTCTGGCATACATGACATGCAGCTAGCTCTTTGGCTGGCTGTCTCTGTAGCTGGCTGGCTGTCTCTGTGGCTGGCTGCCTAGCTGGCTAGCTTATTATTAGTACCTACCTACCTACCTACCTACCTACCTATCTATCTATCTATCTATCTATCTATCTTATCTAATGTATCTAATCTATCTATCAAAGAACATGGAGGGTGAATTCTCCCAGCTGGAGCCGTAGGCAGGCAGCATCAGCAGGATACATCGGCCATCGGCCACCAGGAAATACAAAGGAAACGGTTTAATAAACGGCACCTACCTTTCCACCTACCTGCTCGGTCGCTTGACCGGCTGCAACTGAGCTGCTTGTTGTGCTGGCAGCTGTGTATAGCAGCAAAGCCTTGATGACATCACGTCCCGCGATGACATCACCAGCACTGGCCCGGCAGCCAAGTTGTAAACAAGTCTGGCAGTTGGTTGCCATGGCAACAGAGGCCAGCAAGTCTTGGACAAACAAACTTTTCGTAGCCACACTCGGGGGCTAATTTTTCGGGGTCGGTCCACCTGCGCACAACACACTCGAGGGAGGGATGTTTCTTGCAACACAGTAGTTTCAGGTGCAGCCGGCTTGTTTCCTTCTTCATTCTTTTGCTCTGTTTTTTGCAAACTCATTAGGGGGTGCACTGAACCTGGAGGCACTGCAATACCAGGTCAATGCCTGGAGAGGACAGAGCAAGCTCTTTTTCCATCTCCCTGTTCTAAAAATCCATTTAATATATGGTCCCCAGATAGGGGACGTATCAGATATTAAACTGATAAGAACAGATACTACACTTGATCTTAGCCAAAAGGCCGAGAAGCGATGGCCACAACGGTTTCCCGAAAACTCCCCTTCTCGGACACCACGTCCTTCTTGTTAAGGCGAAGCCAGACATACATACATACCCTATTATGCGCTCCACCCTCTCAGATGGCGGACCGGACGTGCTTTCACACTGCATCTCCTATTGCCTAGCACTGCCTCTGTCTTCCTTTCTGCTCTCAAATCTGAATAGCTCCACCCCCCAATCACACTGCGTCTGCTTCCACCTGATGGATGGCAGACATACACGTCTCTGTCTCTGTCTCCGTCTCTGTCTGGCATACATGACATGCAGCTAGCTCTTTGGCTGGCTGTCTCTGTAGCTGGCTGGCTGTCTCTGTGGCTGGCTGCCTAGCTGGCTAGCTTATTATTAGTACCTACCTACCTACCTACCTACCTACCTACCTATCTATCTATCTATCTATCTATCTATCTATCTATCTATCTTATCTAATGTATCTAATCTATCTATCAAAGAACATGGAGGGTGAATTCTCCCAGCTGGAGCCGTAGGCAGGCAGCATCAGCAGGATACATCGGCCATCGGCCACCAGGAAATACAAAGGAAACGGTTTAATAAACGGCACCTACCTTTCCACCTACCTGCTCGGTCGCTTGACCGGCTGCAACTGAGCTGCTTGTTGTGCTGGCAGCTGTGTATAGCAGCAAAGCCTTGATGACATCACGTCCCGCGATGACATCACCAGCACTGGCCCGGCAGCCAAGTTGTAAACAAGTCTGCAGTTGGTTGCCATGGCAACAGAGGCCAGCAAGTCTTGGACAAACAAACTTTTCGTAGCCACACTCGGGGGCTAATTTTTCGGGGTCGGTCCACCTGCGCACAACACACTCGAGGGAGGGATGTTTCTTGCAACACAGTAGTTTCAGGTGCAGCCGGCTTGTTTCCTTCTTCATTCTTTTGCTCTGTTTTTTGCAAACTCATTAGGGGGTGCACTGAACCTGGAGGCACTGCAATACCAGGTCAATGCCTGGAGAGGACAGAGCAAGCTCTTTTTCCATCTCCCTGTTCTAAAAATCCATTTAATATATGGTCCCCAGATAGGGGACGTATCAGATATTAAACTGATAAGAACAGATACTACACTTGATCTTAGCCAAAAGGCCGAGAAGCGATGGCCACAACGGTTTCCCGAAAACTCCCCTTCTCGGACACCACGTCCTTCTTGTTAAGGCGAAGCCAGACATACATACATACCCTATTATGCGCTCCACCCTCTCAGATGGCGGACCGGACGTGCTTTCACACTGCATCTCCTATTGCCTAGCACTGCCTCTGTCTTCCTTTCTGCTCTCAAATCTGAATAGCTCCACCCCCCAATCACACTGCGTCTGCTTCCACCTGATGGATGGCAGACATACACGTCTCTGTCTCTGTCTCCGTCTCTGTCTGGCATACATGACATGCAGCTAGCTCTTTGGCTGGCTGTCTCTGTAGCTGGCTGGCTGTCTCTGTGGCTGGCTGCCTAGCTGGCTAGCTTATTATTAGTACCTACCTACCTACCTACCTACCTACCTATCTATCTATCTATCTATCTATCTATCTATCTATCTATCTATCTATCTTATCTAATGTATCTAATCTATCTATCAAAGAACATGGAGGGTGAATTCTCCCAGCTGGAGCCGTAGGCAGGCAGCATCAGCAGGATACATCGGCCATCGGCCACCAGGAAATACAAAGGAAACGGTTTAATAAACGGCACCTACCTTTCCACCTACCTGCTCGGTCGCTTGACCGGCTGCAACTGAGCTGCTTGTTGTGCTGGCAGCTGTGTATAGCAGCAAAGCCTTGATGACATCACGTCCCGCGATGACATCACCAGCACTGGCCCGGCAGCCAAGTTGTAAACAAGTCTGGCAGTTGGTTGCCATGGCAACAGAGGCCAGCAAGTCTTGGACAAACAAACTTTTCGTAGCCACACTCGGGGGCTAATTTTTCGGGGTCGGTCCACCTGCGCACAACACACTCGAGGGAGGGATGTTTCTTGCAACACAGTAGTTTCAGGTGCAGCCGGCTTGTTTCCTTCTTCATTCTTTTGCTCTGTTTTTTGCAAACTCATTAGGGGGTGCACTGAACCTGGAGGCACTGCAATACCAGGTCAATGCCTGGAGAGGACAGAGCAAGCTCTTTTTCCATCTCCCTGTTCTAAAAATCCATTTAATATATGGTCCCCAGATAGGGGACGTATCAGATATTAAACTGATAAGAACAGATACTACACTTGATCTTAGCCAAAAGGCCGAGAAGCGATGGCCACAACGGTTTCCCGAAAACTCCCCTTCTCGGACACCACGTCCTTCTTGTTAAGGCGAAGCCAGACATACATACATACCCTATTATGCGCTCCACCCTCTCAGATGGCGGACCGGACGTGCTTTCACACTGCATCTCCTATTGCCTAGCACTGCCTCTGTCTTCCTTTCTGCTCTCAAATCTGAATAGCTCCACCCCCCAATCACACTGCGTCTGCTTCCACCTGATGGATGGCAGACATACACGTCTCTGTCTCTGTCTCCGTCTCTGTCTGGCATACATGACATGCAGCTAGCTCTTTGGCTGGCTGTCTCTGTAGCTGGCTGGCTGTCTCTGTGGCTGGCTGCCTAGCTGGCTAGCTTATTATTAGTACCTACCTACCTACCTACCTACCTATCTATCTATCTATCTATCTATCTATCTATCTATCTATCTTATCTAATGTATCTAATCTATCTATCAAAGAACATGGAGGGTGAATTCTCCCAGCTGGAGCCGTAGGCAGGCAGCATCAGCAGGATACATCGGCCATCGGCCACCAGGAAATACAAAGGAAACGGTTTAATAAACGGCACCTACCTTTCCACCTACCTGCTCGGTCGCTTGACCGGCTGCAACTGAGCTGCTTGTTGTGCTGGCAGCTGTGTATAGCAGCAAAGCCTTGATGACATCACGTCCCGCGATGACATCACCAGCACTGGCCCGGCAGCCAAGTTGTAAACAAGTCTGGCAGTTGGTTGCCATGGCAACAGAGGCCAGCAAGTCTTGGACAAACAAACTTTTCGTAGCCACACTCGGGGCTAATTTTTCGGGGTCGGTCCACCTGCGCACAACACACTCGAGGGAGGGATGTTTCTTGCAACACAGTAGTTTCAGGTGCAGCCGGCTTGTTTCCTTCTTCATTCTTTTGCTCTGTTTTTTGCAAACTCATTAGGGGGTGCACTGAACCTGGAGGCACTGCAATACCAGGTCAATGCCTGGAGAGGACAGAGCAAGCTCTTTTTCCATCTCCCTGTTCTAAAAATCCATTTAATATATGGTCCCCAGATAGGGGACGTATCAGATATTAAACTGATAAGAACAGATACTACACTTGATCTTAGCCAAAAGGCCGAGAAGCGATGGCCACAACGGTTTCCCGAAAACTCCCCTTCTCGGACACCACGTCCTTCTTGTTAAGGCGAAGCCAGACATACATACATACCCTATTATGCGCTCCACCCTCTCAGATGGCGGACCGGACGTGCTTTCACACTGCATCTCCTATTGCCTAGCACTGCCTCTGTCTTCCTTTCTGCTCTCAAATCTGAATAGCTCCACCCCCCAATCACACTGCGTCTGCTTCCACCTGATGGATGGCAGACATACACGTCTCTGTCTCTGTCTCCGTCTCTGTCTGGCATACATGACATGCAGCTAGCTCTTTGGCTGGCTGTCTCTGTAGCTGGCTGGCTGTCTCTGTGGCTGGCTGCCTAGCTGGCTAGCTTATTATTAGTACCTACCTACCTACCTACCTACCTACCTATCTATCTATCTATCTATCTATCTATCTATCTATCTATCTATCTATCTTATCTAATGTATCTAATCTATCTATCAAAGAACATGGAGGGTGAATTCTCCCAGCTGGAGCCGTAGGCAGGCAGCATCAGCAGGATACATCGGCCATCGGCCACCAGGAAATACAAAGGAAACGGTTTAATAAACGGCACCTACCTTTCCACCTACCTGCTCGGTCGCTTGACCGGCTGCAACTGAGCTGCTTGTTGTGCTGGCAGCTGTGTATAGCAGCAAAGCCTTGATGACATCACGTCCCGCGATGACATCACCAGCACTGGCCCGGCAGCCAAGTTGTAAACAAGTCTGGCAGTTGGTTGCCATGGCAACAGAGGCCAGCAAGTCTTGGACAAACAAACTTTTCGTAGCCACACTCGGGGCTAATTTTTCGGGGTCGGTCCACCTGCGCACAACACACTCGAGGGAGGGATGTTTCTTGCAACACAGTAGTTTCAGGTGCAGCCGGCTTGTTTCCTTCTTCATTCTTTTGCTCTGTTTTTTGCAAACTCATTAGGGGGTGCACTGAACCTGGAGGCACTGCAATACCAGGTCAATGCCTGGAGAGGACAGAGCAAGCTCTTTTTCCATCTCCCTGTTCTAAAAATCCATTTAATATATGGTCCCCAGATAGGGGACGTATCAGATATTAAACTGATAAGAACAGATACTACACTTGATCTTAGCCAAAAGGCCGAGAAGCGATGGCCACAACGGTTTCCCGAAAACTCCCCTTCTCGGACACCACGTCCTTCTTGTTAAGGCGAAGCCAGACATACATACATACCCTATTATGCGCTCCACCCTCTCAGATGGCGGACCGGACGTGCTTTCACACTGCATCTCCTATTGCCTAGCACTGCCTCTGTCTTCCTTTCTGCTCTCAAATCTGAATAGCTCCACCCCCCAATCACACTGCGTCTGCTTCCACCTGATGGATGGCAGACATACACGTCTCTGTCTCTGTCTCCGTCTCTGTCTGGCATACATGACATGCAGCTAGCTCTTTGGCTGGCTGTCTCTGTAGCTGGCTGGCTGTCTCTGTGGCTGGCTGCCTAGCTGGCTAGCTTATTATTAGTACCTACCTACCTACCTACCTACCTACCTACCTATCTATCTATCTATCTATCTATCTATCTATCTATCTATCTATCTATCTTATCTAATGTATCTAATCTATCTATCAAAGAACATGGAGGGTGAATTCTCCCAGCTGGAGCCGTAGGCAGGCAGCATCAGCAGGATACATCGGCCATCGGCCACCAGGAAATACAAAGGAAACGGTTTAATAAACGGCACCTACCTTTCCACCTACCTGCTCGGTCGCTTGACCGGCTGCAACTGAGCTGCTTGTTGTGCTGGCAGCTGTGTATAGCAGCAAAGCCTTGATGACATCACGTCCCGCGATGACATCACCAGCACTGGCCCGGCAGCCAAGTTGTAAACAAGTCTGGCAGTTGGTTGCCATGGCAACAGAGGCCAGCAAGTCTTGGACAAACAAACTTTTCGTAGCCACACTCGGGGGCTAATTTTTCGGGGTCGGTCCACCTGCGCACAACACACTCGAGGGAGGGATGTTTCTTGCAACACAGTAGTTTCAGGTGCAGCCGGCTTGTTTCCTTCTTCATTCTTTTGCTCTGTTTTTTGCAAACTCATTAGGGGGTGCACTGAACCTGGAGGCACTGCAATACCAGGTCAATGCCTGGAGAGGACAGAGCAAGCTCTTTTTCCATCTCCCTGTTCTAAAAATCCATTTAATATATGGTCCCCAGATAGGGGACGTATCAGATATTAAACTGATAAGAACAGATACTACACTTGATCTTAGCCAAAAGGCCGAGAAGCGATGGCCACAACGGTTTCCCGAAAACTCCCCTTCTCGGACACCACGTCCTTCTTGTTAAGGCGAAGCCAGACATACATACATACCCTATTATGCGCTCCACCCTCTCAGATGGCGGACCGGACGTGCTTTCACACTGCATCTCCTATTGCCTAGCACTGCCTCTGTCTTCCTTTCTGCTCTCAAATCTGAATAGCTCCACCCCCCAATCACACTGCGTCTGCTTCCACCTGATGGATGGCAGACATACACGTCTCTGTCTCTGTCTCCGTCTCTGTCTGGCATACATGACATGCAGCTAGCTCTTTGGCTGGCTGTCTCTGTAGCTGGCTGGCTGTCTCTGTGGCTGGCTGCCTAGCTGGCTAGCTTATTATTAGTACCTACCTACCTACCTACCTACCTACCTATCTATCTATCTATCTATCTATCTATCTATCTATCTATCTTATCTAATGTATCTAATCTATCTATCAAAGAACATGGAGGGTGAATTCTCCCAGCTGGAGCCGTAGGCAGGCAGCATCAGCAGGATACATCGGCCATCGGCCACCAGGAAATACAAAGGAAACGGTTTAATAAACGGCACCTACCTTTCCACCTACCTGCTCGGTCGCTTGACCGGCTGCAACTGAGCTGCTTGTTGTGCTGGCAGCTGTGTATAGCAGCAAAGCCTTGATGACATCACGTCCCGCGATGACATCACCAGCACTGGCCCGGCAGCCAAGTTGTAAACAAGTCTGGCAGTTGGTTGCCATGGCAACAGAGGCCAGCAAGTCTTGGACAAACAAACTTTTCGTAGCCACACTCGGGGCTAATTTTTCGGGGTCGGTCCACCTGCGCACAACACACTCGAGGGAGGGATGTTTCTTGCAACACAGTAGTTTCAGGTGCAGCCGGCTTGTTTCCTTCTTCATTCTTTTGCTCTGTTTTTTGCAAACTCATTAGGGGGTGCACTGAACCTGGAGGCACTGCAATACCAGGTCAATGCCTGGAGAGGACAGAGCAAGCTCTTTTTCCATCTCCCTGTTCTAAAAATCCATTTAATATATGGTCCCCAGATAGGGGACGTATCAGATATTAAACTGATAAGAACAGATTTTTTTTTTTTTTTATTTTATTCAAAAACAAGTTATTTTACAAATAAAAGAATTTTAACTAATCAAATAAACATAACACAAATCAAGGTCTCATACCGCCTTTGAAAGCAAAAAAACACAATAAACGAATCATAACAAAGGATATTGAACTTGATGCTTCTAGTCTTCTAATAATACCTGGGGGGACTTTATAAGTTTCACAAAACCTTTTAGTATGATTTTCTACATGTGTCCTGACTGCCTCACTTAAATGGTTACAATAAGACTCTCTTTCTAGAGCTTCTACCTGAACCCAAAACTCTTTTGACACACATTCATAGTCTTTTCTTTCCTCCTCTGAAAAAGGTCTTTCAGACCATGACTTTTTATCTTTCCTCTCTCCCTCCCTGGGAGCCCTCTTAACTGAAGGACCCGGGCTGCCCTCCCGCCCTGGGACCACCTCCTTCGGGACAATCTCCTCCCTACTTACTTTCCCAGGTGCAGGCTCATCTTTTTCTTTTTCCCTATTTCTTTTCCTTTTCTTAGGACAAGAAACATATAAGTGGTCAACACTACCACATAAATGACATGCTTTAGGCTGTTTACATGTATCAGGCAAATGTCCCTCCTTTTGGCACTTCCCACACCAAAGAACTTCACAATTTTCTTTGACATGTCCATATTTCTTGCACTTTCTGCAAAAGTCCTCCATGCCTGCATAAAACAGGTCCCCGTTGATCCGACCAATCTTGAACCGACCCGGTGGGACACACAGACTCCCGTCTCCCAGGACTTTAAATTTCACGAGAAACTTCCACTTCATAGTCCATAGTCCATATTGATTTAGAACTTTCCCTTTTGGGGTAACATCTTCGCAAAATCTTGACAGAAAATCCGATATCTCCTCTTCTTCGATATACGGACTGTACATTCTCACAGTCACTATGCGTTCTCTCCTCGGGAAATGAGAAATAACGTCAATTCCATTAAGCAATACATTTTCCCTCACACATTCCAGCTTACCCATAAGAAAGCTGCAATCCTCCTCCGAGTTCAGCACTAGGTCGTAAACACCTCGTCTGGGAAACTCCAAAATAGCCAAGATCTGGTTCTTCTTAACTCCAAACAACTTGATAAGAAGTTCCTCCACGATAAAGGCCAGTCCCTTCTCTTTTTTCCCAGCATCGTGCAGGATAAACCGGACACCATTCCGTATACGGGCATAAGATGGCACTTCTCCGGTGGATGATCCATCCTGGTTTGTAGCCTCCATAGCTCTAGGTCCAAACCAACGACTCCTGAACAGGAAAAAGGACACGCAAGAACACCTCACCTGCTAACCGCAGATAGGTGAGATCGCTTCCCGTTGCCTGGGGACTAAGCCGCCTGCCAATAGCAGCATGGAGGTAAACCTCCAAGGCCGACAGGTCGGGTACCCCAGGCACCTTCTGACCAGATCTCCTGTAGAAACTACACTTGATCTTAGCCAAAAGGCCGAGAAGCGATGGCCACAACGGTTTCCCGAAAACTCCCCTTCTCGGACACCACGTCCTTCTTGTTAAGGCGAAGCCAGACATACATACATACCCTATTATGCGCTCCACCCTCTCAGATGGCGGACCGGACGTGCTTTCACACTGCATCTCCTATTGCCTAGCACTGCCTCTGTCTTCCTTTCTGCTCTCAAATCTGAATAGCTCCACCCCCCAATCACACTGCGTCTGCTTCCACCTGATGGATGGCAGACATACACGTCTCTGTCTCTGTCTCCGTCTCTGTCTGGCATACATGACATGCAGCTAGCTCTTTGGCTGGCTGTCTCTGTAGCTGGCTGGCTGTCTCTGTGGCTGGCTGCCTAGCTGGCTAGCTTATTATTAGTACCTACCTACCTACCTACCTACCTACCTACCTATCTATCTATCTATCTATCTATCTATCTATCTTATCTAATGTATCTAATCTATCTATCAAAGAACATGGAGGGTGAATTCTCCCAGCTGGAGCCGTAGGCAGGCAGCATCAGCAGGATACATCGGCCATCGGCCACCAGGAAATACAAAGGAAACGGTTTAATAAACGGCACCTACCTTTCCACCTACCTGCTCGGTCGCTTGACCGGCTGCAACTGAGCTGCTTGTTGTGCTGGCAGCTGTGTATAGCAGCAAAGCCTTGATGACATCACGTCCCGCGATGACATCACCAGCACTGGCCCGGCAGCCAAGTTGTAAACAAGTCTGGCAGTTGGTTGCCATGGCAACAGAGGCCAGCAAGTCTTGGACAAACAAACTTTTCGTAGCCACACTCGGGGGCTAATTTTTCGGGGTCGGTCCACCTGCGCACAACACACTCGAGGGAGGGATGTTTCTTGCAACACAGTAGTTTCAGGTGCAGCCGGCTTGTTTCCTTCTTCATTCTTTTGCTCTGTTTTTTGCAAACTCATTAGGGGGTGCACTGAACCTGGAGGCACTGCAATACCAGGTCAATGCCTGGAGAGGACAGAGCAAGCTCTTTTTCCATCTCCCTGTTCTAAAAATCCATTTAATATATGGTCCCCAGATAGGGGACGTATCAGATATTAAACTGATAAGAACAGATACTACACTTGATCTTAGCCAAAAGGCCGAGAAGCGATGGCCACAACGGTTTCCCGAAAACTCCCCTTCTCGGACACCACGTCCTTCTTGTTAAGGCGAAGCCAGACATACATACATACCCTATTATGCGCTCCACCCTCTCAGATGGCGGACCGGACGTGCTTTCACACTGCATCTCCTATTGCCTAGCACTGCCTCTGTCTTCCTTTCTGCTCTCAAATCTGAATAGCTCCACCCCCCAATCACACTGCGTCTGCTTCCACCTGATGGATGGCAGACATACACGTCTCTGTCTCTGTCTCCGTCTCTGTCTGGCATACATGACATGCAGCTAGCTCTTTGGCTGGCTGTCTCTGTAGCTGGCTGGCTGTCTCTGTGGCTGGCTGCCTAGCTGGCTAGCTTATTATTAGTACCTACCTACCTACCTACCTACCTACCTACCTATCTATCTATCTATCTATCTATCTATCTATCTATCTATCTTATCTAATGTATCTAATCTATCTATCAAAGAACATGGAGGGTGAATTCTCCCAGCTGGAGCCGTAGGCAGGCAGCATCAGCAGGATACATCGGCCATCGGCCACCAGGAAATACAAAGGAAACGGTTTAATAAACGGCACCTACCTTTCCACCTACCTGCTCGGTCGCTTGACCGGCTGCAACTGAGCTGCTTGTTGTGCTGGCAGCTGTGTATAGCAGCAAAGCCTTGATGACATCACGTCCCGCGATGACATCACCAGCACTGGCCCGGCAGCCAAGTTGTAAACAAGTCTGGCAGTTGGTTGCCATGGCAACAGAGGCCAGCAAGTCTTGGACAAACAAACTTTTCGTAGCCACACTCGGGGGCTAATTTTTCGGGGTCGGTCCACCTGCGCACAACACACTCGAGGGAGGGATGTTTCTTGCAACACAGTAGTTTCAGGTGCAGCCGGCTTGTTTCCTTCTTCATTCTTTTGCTCTGTTTTTTGCAAACTCATTAGGGGGTGCACTGAACCTGGAGGCACTGCAATACCAGGTCAATGCCTGGAGAGGACAGAGCAAGCTCTTTTTCCATCTCCCTGTTCTAAAAATCCATTTAATATATGGTCCCCAGATAGGGGACGTATCAGATATTAAACTGATAAGAACAGATACTACACTTGATCTTAGCCAAAAGGCCGAGAAGCGATGGCCACAACGGTTTCCCGAAAACTCCCCTTCTCGGACACCACGTCCTTCTTGTTAAGGCGAAGCCAGACATACATACATACCCTATTATGCGCTCCACCCTCTCAGATGGCGGACCGGACGTGCTTTCACACTGCATCTCCTATTGCCTAGCACTGCCTCTGTCTTCCTTTCTGCTCTCAAATCTGAATAGCTCCACCCCCCAATCACACTGCGTCTGCTTCCACCTGATGGATGGCAGACATACACGTCTCTGTCTCTGTCTCCGTCTCTGTCTGGCATACATGACATGCAGCTAGCTCTTTGGCTGGCTGTCTCTGTAGCTGGCTGGCTGTCTCTGTGGCTGGCTGCCTAGCTGGCTAGCTTATTATTAGTACCTACCTACCTACCTACCTACCTACCTACCTATCTATCTATCTATCTATCTATCTATCTATCTTATCTAATGTATCTAATCTATCTATCAAAGAACATGGAGGGTGAATTCTCCCAGCTGGAGCCGTAGGCAGGCAGCATCAGCAGGATACATCGGCCATCGGCCACCAGGAAATACAAAGGAAACGGTTTAATAAACGGCACCTACCTTTCCACCTACCTGCTCGGTCGCTTGACCGGCTGCAACTGAGCTGCTTGTTGTGCTGGCAGCTGTGTATAGCAGCAAAGCCTTGATGACATCACGTCCCGCGATGACATCACCAGCACTGGCCCGGCAGCCAAGTTGTAAACAAGTCTGGCAGTTGGTTGCCATGGCAACAGAGGCCAGCAAGTCTTGGACAAACAAACTTTTCGTAGCCACACTCGGGGGCTAATTTTTCGGGGTCGGTCCACCTGCGCACAACACACTCGAGGGAGGGATGTTTCTTGCAACACAGTAGTTTCAGGTGCAGCCGGCTTGTTTCCTTCTTCATTCTTTTGCTCTGTTTTTTGCAAACTCATTAGGGGGTGCACTGAACCTGGAGGCACTGCAATACCAGGTCAATGCCTGGAGAGGACAGAGCAAGCTCTTTTTCCATCTCCCTGTTCTAAAAATCCATTTAATATATGGTCCCCAGATAGGGGACGTATCAGATATTAAACTGATAAGAACAGATTTTTTTTTTTTTTTTTTTTTTTTTTTTTTTTTTTTTTTTTTTTTTTTTTTTTTAAAACCATTCAGAATGGTTAAAAACGATATAAACAGTAAACTGCTCATACCTTCCTCAATACTCCAACCATCTCATCATCATGGTCATATCCAATTTAATCTATATATCTAATAAATCATAATACAAAACGAAAACAAACCACTCCACTTCATAAAGCAACCTAAATAACACAAGAAAAAAAAACAAACTTAAATTTCAAAGTCTCATACCTGCTTTCATACCAAAATAAGCCAATATTTGCAACATTGTATCTGATTTGGTTCCTGACTCCCGAATCCTCTTAACCACGTTTACTGGTATCTTGTAAGTCTCAAAAAACCTTGGTCCATATTTTTCCATATGCTCCAATACTTTCTTATGCAATATACTCAGAGGGATATGTTTCCCCTCTAAATTTTCAATCTCCTCCCAAATCTCTTTTGGAATAGTATCATAGTCCTTTTTTTCTTCTTCCGAAAGAAATTTTACTTTCTTCCCTCTGATCCTTGGGCCTCTCTGAACCACCAGCCCTTCCGCTTCCTCCTGCGGGCCGCAACCAGCGCCTCCAGCAGCTTCCTGCACATCCTCTTTCTCCCTCTCCCGCTTCTTTTTAGCGGGACAGGACGCATACAAGTGATCTGTGCTTCCACATTGGTGACAGGTTTTTTTCTGATCACACGATTCAGCTGAATGTCCCTCTTTTTGACATTTTGAACACCAGGGAACTGAACAACTTTCCTTTGTATGCCCGTATTGTTTACATTTCCTACAAAACAACTCCATTCCCGAAAAAAACAGGTCTCCGTTGACAGAGCCGATCTTAAACCGTGCTGGAGGGACATATACCTTCTCATTTTCCAATACTTTAAATTTTGCAAAGAATCTCCACTTCATAGTCCACAACCCGAACTGGTTAAGGACCTTCCCTTTCGCGGTTACTTCCTCACAATATTCTGCCAAGAAAGCCGAGATCTCCTCCTCCGTCACGTAAGGGCTATACATTCTTATAGTTACCATTCTTTCTCGCCTCGGAAAATGAGAAGTGACATCAATACCATTAAGTACAGCACTACTCTTAACACTTTCCATCTTACCCAGGAGATTGCTATGATCCTCTTCCGAACTCAGAACCAAATCGTATACACCTCGCCTTGGGAACTCCAAAAGAGCCAGGATTTGGCTCCGCTGTAGCCCCAGCAACTTGAAGAAAACTTCTTCAACCAGAAAGACTAGGCCCAATTCCTTCTTCCTGGGGTCTCTCAACGTAAAACGAATCCCATTTCTTATTTTCGCATAAGCTGGGACCTCCTCCGCTGTAGTTCCATCTTCATTAGTTGCTTCCATCTTCAAAACGGGGTCTTCTCCAAACACTAACCAAACCGGTGCACCTCCCCTGCGGATGCAGGTAGGTGTGATCGCTTCCCGTTGCCTGGGGACTAAGCCGCCTGCCAATAGCAACAAGGAGGTAATCCTCCAAGGCCGACAGGTCGGGTACCCCAGGCACCTTCTGACCAGATCTCCTGTAGATACTACACTTGATCTTAGCCAAAAGGCCGAGAAGCGATGGCCACAACGGTTTCCCGAAAACTCCCCTTCTCGGACACCACGTCCTTCTTGTTAAGGCGAAGCCAGACATACATACATACCCTATTATGCGCTCCACCCTCTCAGATGGCGGACCGGACGTGCTTTCACACTGCATCTCCTATTGCCTAGCACTGCCTCTGTCTTCCTTTCTGCTCTCAAATCTGAATAGCTCCACCCCCCAATCACACTGCGTCTGCTTCCACCTGATGGATGGCAGACATACACGTCTCTGTCTCTGTCTCCGTCTCTGTCTGGCATACATGACATGCAGCTAGCTCTTTGGCTGGCTGTCTCTGTAGCTGGCTGGCTGTCTCTGTGGCTGGCTGCCTAGCTGGCTAGCTTATTATTAGTACCTACCTACCTACCTACCTACCTACCTATCTATCTATCTATCTATCTATCTATCTATCTATCTATCTATCTATCTTATCTAATGTATCTAATCTATCTATCAAAGAACATGGAGGGTGAATTCTCCCAGCTGGAGCCGTAGGCAGGCAGCATCAGCAGGATACATCGGCCATCGGCCACCAGGAAATACAAAGGAAACGGTTTAATAAACGGCACCTACCTTTCCACCTACCTGCTCGGTCGCTTGACCGGCTGCAACTGAGCTGCTTGTTGTGCTGGCAGCTGTGTATAGCAGCAAAGCCTTGATGACATCACGTCCCGCGATGACATCACCAGCACTGGCCCGGCAGCCAAGTTGTAAACAAGTCTGGCAGTTGGTTGCCATGGCAACAGAGGCCAGCAAGTCTTGGACAAACAAACTTTTCGTAGCCACACTCGGGGGCTAATTTTTCGGGGTCGGTCCACCTGCGCACAACACACTCGAGGGAGGGATGTTTCTTGCAACACAGTAGTTTCAGGTGCAGCCGGCTTGTTTCCTTCTTCATTCTTTTGCTCTGTTTTTTGCAAACTCATTAGGGGGTGCACTGAACCTGGAGGCACTGCAATACCAGGTCAATGCCTGGAGAGGACAGAGCAAGCTCTTTTTCCATCTCCCTGTTCTAAAAATCCATTTAATATATGGTCCCCAGATAGGGGACGTATCAGATATTAAACTGATAAGAACAGATTTTTTTTTTAAGTTGACTATCCCATAAAGGGATAACAACACTTTTATTTAAAACAAAATTCTTATATTTACAGACAAACAAAAAATAAAATTATTAATCCAATTTTAACATAACAAAGACAATCAAAAACCAAATTAAACCTTAACTTTTCATACCTCCTTGGTATGCAAAATATGACAATATACGTATCATGGTAACAGACTTTGATCCAGATTCTTCGAAACGCTTAATCACTTCTAAAGGTACTTTATAGCTTTCAAAAAACCTGCTCCCATAATTTTCTAAATGAAATGCCACCTTTTTATGTAAACAGGAAAGAAAGAGATCTCTCTCCAACCTCTCTATCTCCTCCCAAATAGTTTTTGACACTGTTACGTAATCTTTTCTCTCTTCTTCTGACAGGGGTCTTACTACTTTCTTTTTTTCTACAGTCCTTGGACCTCTCTTGACAGAGAGGTCAGGCTTTTCCCTCGACTGGGGAACATCCTCGCTTTCACTTACCCCCTCAGACTCTTCTTTTCTTTTTCCCTACTCCTTTTCTTTTTCATAGGGCAAAAGGCATATAAGTGTTCAACACTACCACATAAATGACATTTTTTCAATTGATCACACGTATTGGGCAAGTGTCCTTCTCTTTGACACCTCCCACACCATAATGCTTCACAATTGTCCTTTAAATGTCCATATTTTTTACATTTCCTGCAGAAATCCTCCATGCCGGCGTAAAACAAGTCACCGTTGACACGACCAATCTTAAAGCGTCCTGGTGGGACACACAGACTCCCATCTTCCAGTTCTTTAAATTTGACGCAGAATTTCCACTTCATCGTCCAAAGACCATATTGGTTCAAGATTTTCCCTTTTGCGATGATGTCTTCACAAAAACTTGACAGAAACGCAGATATCTCCTCCTCTGAGACATACGGGCTATACATCCGGACAGTCACTATACGTGTCCTCCTCGGGAAATGAGAGATCACATCAGTTCCATTAAACAATGCATTCCCTTTCCCCCATTCCAGCTTACCCATCAGCAAGCTGTAATCCTCCTCGGAGCTCATCACTAGGTCGTAGTAGCCTCTCTTAGGGAACTCCAATATCGCCAGGATCTGGTCCTTCTGAATTCCAAGAAGCTTGAACAGTATTTCCTCCACGACAAAAGCAAGTCCCATGGCTCTTTTCTCAGGGTCTCTCAAAATAAACCGGACACCATTCCTTATCCGAGCATAAGACGGCACTTCTTCAGTGGACGATCCATCCTGGTTAGTCGACTCCATAATAAATCTAATAATAGAAGCAAAGTCCGTGCAAGAACTCCAAAACACCTCACCTGCAAAACCGCAGATAGGTGATGATCGCCTCTCGTTGCCCGGGGACTAATCCGCCTGCCAATAGCAGCATGGAGCCACTTCTCCAAGGCCAACAGGTCGGGTACCCCGGGCACCTTTCAACCAGATCTCCTGTAGATACTACACTTGATCTTAGCCAAAAGGCCGAGAAGCGATGGCCACAACGGTTTCCCGAAAACTCCCCTTCTCGGACACCACGTCCTTCTTGTTAAGGCGAAGCCAGACATACATACATACCCTATTATGCGCTCCACCCTCTCAGATGGCGGACCGGACGTGCTTTCACACTGCATCTCCTATTGCCTAGCACTGCCTCTGTCTTCCTTTCTGCTCTCAAATCTGAATAGCTCCACCCCCCAATCACACTGCGTCTGCTTCCACCTGATGGATGGCAGACATACACGTCTCTGTCTCTGTCTCCGTCTCTGTCTGGCATACATGACATGCAGCTAGCTCTTTGGCTGGCTGTCTCTGTAGCTGGCTGGCTGTCTCTGTGGCTGGCTGCCTAGCTGGCTAGCTTATTATTAGTACCTACCTACCTACCTACCTACCTACCTATCTATCTATCTATCTATCTATCTATCTTATCTAATGTATCTAATCTATCTATCAAAGAACATGGAGGGTGAATTCTCCCAGCTGGAGCCGTAGGCAGGCAGCATCAGCAGGATACATCGGCCATCGGCCACCAGGAAATACAAAGGAAACGGTTTAATAAACGGCACCTACCTTTCCACCTACCTGCTCGGTCGCTTGACCGGCTGCAACTGAGCTGCTTGTTGTGCTGGCAGCTGTGTATAGCAGCAAAGCCTTGATGACATCACGTCCCGCGATGACATCACCAGCACTGGCCCGGCAGCCAAGTTGTAAACAAGTCTGGCAGTTGGTTGCCATGGCAACAGAGGCCAGCAAGTCTTGGACAAACAAACTTTTCGTAGCCACACTCGGGGGCTAATTTTTCGGGGTCGGTCCACCTGCGCACAACACACTCGAGGGAGGGATGTTTCTTGCAACACAGTAGTTTCAGGTGCAGCCGGCTTGTTTCCTTCTTCATTCTTTTGCTCTGTTTTTTGCAAACTCATTAGGGGGTGCACTGAACCTGGAGGCACTGCAATACCAGGTCAATGCCTGGAGAGGACAGAGCAAGCTCTTTTTCCATCTCCCTGTTCTAAAAATCCATTTAATATATGGTCCCCAGATAGGGGACGTATCAGATATTAAACTGATAAGAACAGATACTACACTTGATCTTAGCCAAAAGGCCGAGAAGCGATGGCCACAACGGTTTCCCGAAAACTCCCCTTCTCGGACACCACGTCCTTCTTGTTAAGGCGAAGCCAGACATACATACATACCCTATTATGCGCTCCACCCTCTCAGATGGCGGACCGGACGTGCTTTCACACTGCATCTCCTATTGCCTAGCACTGCCTCTGTCTTCCTTTCTGCTCTCAAATCTGAATAGCTCCACCCCCCAATCACACTGCGTCTGCTTCCACCTGATGGATGGCAGACATACACGTCTCTGTCTCTGTCTCCGTCTCTGTCTGGCATACATGACATGCAGCTAGCTCTTTGGCTGGCTGTCTCTGTAGCTGGCTGGCTGTCTCTGTGGCTGGCTGCCTAGCTGGCTAGCTTATTATTAGTACCTACCTACCTACCTACCTACCTACCTATCTATCTATCTATCTATCTATCTATCTATCTATCTTATCTAATGTATCTAATCTATCTATCAAAGAACATGGAGGGTGAATTCTCCCAGCTGGAGCCGTAGGCAGGCAGCATCAGCAGGATACATCGGCCATCGGCCACCAGGAAATACAAAGGAAACGGTTTAATAAACGGCACCTACCTTTCCACCTACCTGCTCGGTCGCTTGACCGGCTGCAACTGAGCTGCTTGTTGTGCTGGCAGCTGTGTATAGCAGCAAAGCCTTGATGACATCACGTCCCGCGATGACATCACCAGCACTGGCCCGGCAGCCAAGTTGTAAACAAGTCTGGCAGTTGGTTGCCATGGCAACAGAGGCCAGCAAGTCTTGGACAAACAAACTTTTCGTAGCCACACTCGGGGGCTAATTTTTCGGGGTCGGTCCACCTGCGCACAACACACTCGAGGGAGGGATGTTTCTTGCAACACAGTAGTTTCAGGTGCAGCCGGCTTGTTTCCTTCTTCATTCTTTTGCTCTGTTTTTTGCAAACTCATTAGGGGGTGCACTGAACCTGGAGGCACTGCAATACCAGGTCAATGCCTGGAGAGGACAGAGCAAGCTCTTTTTCCATCTCCCTGTTCTAAAAATCCATTTAATATATGGTCCCCAGATAGGGGACGTATCAGATATTAAACTGATAAGAACAGATACTACACTTGATCTTAGCCAAAAGGCCGAGAAGCGATGGCCACAACGGTTTCCCGAAAACTCCCCTTCTCGGACACCACGTCCTTCTTGTTAAGGCGAAGCCAGACATACATACATACCCTATTATGCGCTCCACCCTCTCAGATGGCGGACCGGACGTGCTTTCACACTGCATCTCCTATTGCCTAGCACTGCCTCTGTCTTCCTTTCTGCTCTCAAATCTGAATAGCTCCACCCCCCAATCACACTGCGTCTGCTTCCACCTGATGGATGGCAGACATACACGTCTCTGTCTCTGTCTCCGTCTCTGTCTGGCATACATGACATGCAGCTAGCTCTTTGGCTGGCTGTCTCTGTAGCTGGCTGGCTGTCTCTGTGGCTGGCTGCCTAGCTGGCTAGCTTATTATTAGTACCTACCTACCTACCTACCTACCTACCTATCTATCTATCTATCTATCTATCTATCTATCTATCTATCTATCTATCTTATCTAATGTATCTAATCTATCTATCAAAGAACATGGAGGGTGAATTCTCCCAGCTGGAGCCGTAGGCAGGCAGCATCAGCAGGATACATCGGCCATCGGCCACCAGGAAATACAAAGGAAACGGTTTAATAAACGGCACCTACCTTTCCACCTACCTGCTCGGTCGCTTGACCGGCTGCAACTGAGCTGCTTGTTGTGCTGGCAGCTGTGTATAGCAGCAAAGCCTTGATGACATCACGTCCCGCGATGACATCACCAGCACTGGCCCGGCAGCCAAGTTGTAAACAAGTCTGGCAGTTGGTTGCCATGGCAACAGAGGCCAGCAAGTCTTGGACAAACAAACTTTTCGTAGCCACACTCGGGGGCTAATTTTTCGGGGTCGGTCCACCTGCGCACAACACACTCGAGGGAGGGATGTTTCTTGCAACACAGTAGTTTCAGGTGCAGCCGGCTTGTTTCCTTCTTCATTCTTTTGCTCTGTTTTTTGCAAACTCATTAGGGGGTGCACTGAACCTGGAGGCACTGCAATACCAGGTCAATGCCTGGAGAGGACAGAGCAAGCTCTTTTTCCATCTCCCTGTTCTAAAAATCCATTTAATATATGGTCCCCAGATAGGGGACGTATCAGATATTAAACTGATAAGAACAGATTTTTTGATTGAAAATATCTTTATTACAATCAGTCGTCGTCAGGCATACATAAACTGTGACGCAGCACAGTTCAATAAATAAGACACTACATACTCAGCACCATGGTACAACATACAGCACAGGCTCCCTACGCTATACATCATACCACCCGCTACACTAGCATTCCCGCATACCTTAACAATCCTAAAACAACAAACAATAAAGCAATACAGACAAGCGATGGGGTAAGGGGGGTGGGAAAGAGGGGGGTAGGGAGGGGAAATCACAGGCCCGAAGCTTTATTGAAAGACAACACAACACAAGGGGAGAGGGGGGAAGGAGAGGGGTATCAATCCTCTTCTTCCTGGTCCGATCTGTCCATGATGGAATAGTCTCTGAGCAGGCTGTGGACCAGCCTGCGGCAGTCCAGAAAGGACATCCTCTCCTTCTTCAGAATGAGGCGGTTCCTGGAAAGCCATATAGCGTCCTTAAAACAGTTCATAAGGCGCCAGGCCTCCCGGGTTGCCTCATCGCCGAAATTCCCAGGGAACAGGCCGTACAGCACCGCGCAGTGCGTTAGCCTGTTCCTGGGCACACAGTCACTGAGTTCAAGTTCCAGGGCGTCCAACAGGCCCTGAGCAAACGGACACTGCCAAAAGAGGTGCGAAGATGTTTCCTCCACGAAGGGGCACCGGGGGCAGTACCGCGTTTTGCACAGGTTGCGGGCATGCATGAATGACCTCAAAGGCAGTCCCCCCTGAATGGCCATCCAAGACAAGTCCTTGTGCCCGTTGGTCAGCTTCGCCGAAGCCACATTTGTCCATACAGTCTCTGCGGTGGCCGCAGTGAGCCCTGGAACGAGCTCCATAGAGTCCTGTGCTCTGATGAGCTTGTGGACAGTTTTTGGCTTCCACAAGTCGGGCTTGAGTCCCTCCAGTTGGTGTTCCCTCACAAACTTGACGACGCCCCCGTAGAACCAGGGAGTGTGCCAGTTGTAAGGGATGGAGCTGTCCCACTTGTCCCAGCTCAGACCCCTCCAGAGGGGGAGGAGGAACAGGCGAGACATGGACCTGCCCGCAGAGCCATTTTTCTGTTGCAGAGTCCTCCGCACACAGTCACATACGAAGGCTGCCCGCAGCAAGGTAGGGATATCCGGAACACCTTTTCCGCCCTTGCGGGGTTCCTTGTACATCACGGAGCGCTTCACTCTGTCCATTTTGGAGCCCCAGATGAAACTAAACACGGTCCTGGTGATGGCCCTGCAGACGGTGACATGGGGGGGCCAGGCCTGTGCGGTGTACTGGAGCACAGGCAGAACTTCGTTCCTCAGGACCAATGCTTTGCCCTCAATGGTGAGGTGTCTGAGGCTCCACAGCCCGATCTTCGTATTGACCTTAGCCAATCGCTCTTCCCAGGACTTGAGGGCCGCGCCTTCCTTTCCGAACCAGACTCCAAGGATCTTGATGAAGTCCGGTTTGATGGTAAACGGGAAGGGGGCGGAGGAAGCCAGGTGCCACTCCCCGAAGAGCATAGCCTCCGACTTCCCGCAGTTGACCTTTGCCCCTGAAGCCTTTCCGAACTTCTCGCAGGTCTGGACGAGTGCGGTCACCGAACGCTGGTCAGCGCAGAAGACGGTCACGTCGTCCATGTACAGCGAGCACTTGACCTCGTGTCGATCGGGTCCGGGTACGGTGATCCCTCTGATCTCTCCGTTCTGCCGTATAGCCTCCGCGAAGGATTCTATAACACAAACAAAAAGGAGAGGTGAGAGAGGGCAGCCTTGTCTGACCCCAGAAAGAACCGGAAAGGGGTCAGTCTTCCAGCCGTTCACCAGTACCCTGCTGAAAATATCAAAATACATCACGTTAACAAAACGACAAAACATATCACCAAGTCCTAACCTACGCAGTGCCCTGCCCATGAACTCGTGAGAGACCCGGTCGAAAGCCTTCTCCTGATCAAGGCTGACCAGGGCCGCGTGTGCACGGCGGCTTTGGATGTAATGGACCGTGTCCCTCACTAGGGCGAGGCTGTCTGCGATCCTGCGGCCGGGAATGCCACAGGTCTGGTCCAGATGGACGACCTGACCGATGACCTTCTTCAGCCGGTTGGCCAGCACCTTGGCGAGGATCTTGTAGTCCACGTTCAAGAGAGAGATGGGACGCCAATTTTTCAAGTCACATCTCTCCCCCTTCCGCTTATACAGGATCGTGATCGTACCCTCCCTCAACGACGGAGGCATTCTGCCCTCCACCACCATCTCCTCGTACAGCTCCAACAGGTCCGGGCAAATGAGATCCCCCAGCGCTACATAGAGCTCCGCTGGGAGACCATCACTGCCCGGGGTCCTGCCAGGCCTAAAGGATTTAGCGGCAGAGAGCAGCTCCCCCACCGTCAAGGGGGCGTCCATGGCCGACGCACCTGCGGGATCAACAACGTTAGTGATACCTGACAGGAACTCGTCGGCCACTTCGGAGTCGGTGGTCTTCGGGGCGTAGAGGCTGCGGTAGAAGCTAGTGACAACCCCCATCACGTCCTCTTTGCCCTTCCGCAAACTTCCGGTCTCATCCCGCAGCTCAGTCAGGGGCGTGTGGCCGGCGTGGAGTTTCCTGAAAAAGAACGAGTTACATTTCTCACCCTTCTCCAGGTTCTCCACCTTGGAACGGAAGACGATTCGCTTGGATTCCTCCTCAAAGTGCCTTTGCAAGCTCTTTTTGGTCTCCTCCAGCTCCTCCTTCACGTCCCAGCCGCACCGGAGAAGGTCTTGCAGTGACCGCAGCTCGCGCTGCAGCCTCCTGAAGTCCCTCTTTCTTCCGCACGCCTGTTGACGACTCTTGGCCTGAAAGAAACTGCGAAATTGAACCTTAACAAATTCCCACCAATCACTAACACGCTCAAACATACATTTATCGTTGCGCCATACGATGTAGGCCTCTCTAAGCTCCTCCAGAACCTCCTCCTGAGCCAGTAGAGCACAATTCAGCTTCCAAGAGCCTGGGCCAGATGGGAAACCATGGCCCAGAACCCCTTGAAACAGAATGGCCCTGTGGTCAGAGAAGAAGCAGGGAACCATAGAGTGCCTAGTCTGCCTGACTGCTCGAGAGGCAAACACAAAGTCAATCCGAGAACGGAGCGAGCCATCGGGGCGGCTCCATGTATAATTAACAGAGCCGTTCCCGATGGACCCAACAACGTCCTGCAAGGATGCTTCAGTCACCATCTCGATGAGCAGTTTGGATGTGACATCCAACTTGACAGATGTCCCAGAACTGCGTCCGTCCGCTTCAATGGGGCAGTTGAAGTCCCCACCCAACACTACAGCCCTGGAGGTTGCGAGCTGGGCCCGCAGGGCCTGGAATAGTTCCAGACGCGCACCCTTCTCAGGAGAGGCATACACATTGATGAGCCTTACGGGCTCCCCCGCCCAAGAGCCGTCTGCAATTAGCAATCTGCCACAGACAAGCTCCTGAACAGAATCAAGTGTAAAGTTGCCTCCCCTGATCAGGATGGCGACCCCTGCGGACTTACAGTCGCCCCCGCCGGACCAGTAGGAGGGACCGTGGGACCACTGCCTGGCCAGATGGTTGTAGGACCTAGAAGAGGACAGAGCACATTCCTGCAACATATACACATCGCACAACTGAGCATTTAAAAACGAAAGAACTGTCTGGAATCTAGACCTATCTCTCATACTCCGCACATTTAAGCTAAAGATGGAAAGATTAGCCATGGGGAGAAAAGAAAAGGGTTAGTCACAGACTCATACGATACCACTCCGGTCGGGCGGATCCTCTTCTTCGGGGCCCGCCGGCCCGACCCATTCCCGTATGCACTCCTCCAGCGCCTCTTTCAGGTGTGCATTCTCTGGGACGTCCTCGAAGTCGAAAGCCTCCGGTTCGTCGACCAGATTCTCCACCACCTGATCCATGTCGCTTTCCTCCGGGAGGTCATCTTCGCAGACCTCGATGATCTTTTTCTTGGAGGTCTCAGCCGATGGGCTGTCCCTCACTTTCCTCTTCCTGTCGGGAACCACTGTGGGGACAAGAGGGGGAAAATCCTCCAAGGAGAGAACCACAGCAGCGGGAGGAAAGGTTAGTGCTGCTGGGTTGGGGGAGTGGGGTGGGAGGGTGGGGGTAGGGGCGGGGGACAGGGGACCCACTGAGGCAATGGGATAGGGGAGGGATTCCTCAGTGGGGGTGGGCGGGGAGGGAGAGGGGGGAGGGGGGGAAGGAGGGGAGGGGGAAGGGGTAGGGAGGGCGGGGGTGGGGGGAGGGTTAGGGGCCGTCGTCCTCTTACCCTCCTTCTTCTTCTTCTCCTTCTCCTTGGGCTTCTGCGCTGCTTGGGCTACGGCCGGCTGCTGGCCGGTCGGAGCTTTGGCAACCACGGATGCCCACGTTCTCTTTTCCCTCTGGGGGCAGGCCCTGTAGCTGTGGTCCGCATGGCCGCAGAGGTTGCAGGTTTTTGCCTTCGGACAGTCCTTGGTCCCATGCCCCGGCACTCGGCAGACTCTACAGGAATCTTCGCTGCAGTCCTTCGCCTGATGACCCTTCTTGCTGCATCTCCTGCAGATCTGCGGCATATCCGGGTAATAGATGAAGCCTGGAGCGTCACCCAAAGAGAAAGCCTGAGGCAGGTGCTGGAAACCGTCGTCCGATGACTCATCCCTGTTGAGCCTCACGACCACCGACCACTTGCCAGTCCAGAATCCAAGGCTGCTCAGGATCTTGGAGGGTTCCTTGACCACTGTGCAGTACCTTGCAAGGAATGTGGCGATGTCCTTGCCTGGGATGTACGGGTTAAGGATTGAAACCGTCACCCGCCTCTCCTCCCTTTGGATTAAGCAGTTGCTTACAAAGCGAGAGAAAGGGGATTCGGGCCTCGCTGCCTTTACCGCCTCCCAGTACCTCCTGCAGGTGTTGAAGGAGGCAAATGTCACATAGAAGATCCCAGTGAAGAAGAAAATGCTGAGGGTTTCAGCCTTGGAGAAACCCTGGTCCAGGACCATCTTCTTAGCGAACACATCCTCAGACATGTCCGGCTCTCTACCATCCACCTTCTTCAGTCGCATGGCCACCGTAGTGCGCATCCAGGGCCGCAGTGTAGGGACGCCTGGATCCGCAGCCTTGCTGGTCGTCGGCTGAGCTGGGGCGGCAGAGGAAGAGGCATCCACGACCCGGGCCTCCTGGCTCTTCCTCGCTTCCTTCTGCTGGGTCTTCTTCATCTCCGGTGCTGGTGCTGAAGAGGCCATCGCTTCTCCCGGTCGAGCTCTTTCCTGGTGGGCGGAGCTATGCAGATCCTCGTCGAAGGGGGCGGAGAGATGCAAATCCTCGTCGCCGGCTTCTTCGGGGTTCAGCGTCGTCCTTCTCGGGGTTCCGGGGCGTCTTCGTCGATCGTTCGTCGGCAGGCGGGATCGAAGTGGTTCTCCGGTCAAACCGTCGGGCACAGGACAATCGAGCAGCAGGCCGAGAGGAAGGTTCACTCTCGTTCCTGGGGAATAGCCCTACACCCAATAGCTGCAGTGAGCTTAAGACGAATTAAATCGCCGATGCCCAAAGGCCGAGTGCAGGGGGTACCCCAGGACCTGAGCCGTCAAGTCAAGGCAGTTCAGTAAGACAAGATACTACACTTGATCTTAGCCAAAAGGCCGAGAAGCGATGGCCACAACGGTTTCCCGAAAACTCCCCTTCTCGGACACCACGTCCTTCTTGTTAAGGCGAAGCCAGACATACATACATACCCTATTATGCGCTCCACCCTCTCAGATGGCGGACCGGACGTGCTTTCACACTGCATCTCCTATTGCCTAGCACTGCCTCTGTCTTCCTTTCTGCTCTCAAATCTGAATAGCTCCACCCCCCAATCACACTGCGTCTGCTTCCACCTGATGGATGGCAGACATACACGTCTCTGTCTCTGTCTCCGTCTCTGTCTGGCATACATGACATGCAGCTAGCTCTTTGGCTGGCTGTCTCTGTAGCTGGCTGGCTGTCTCTGTGGCTGGCTGCCTAGCTGGCTAGCTTATTATTAGTACCTACCTACCTACCTACCTACCTACCTACCTATCTATCTATCTATCTATCTATCTTATCTAATGTATCTAATCTATCTATCAAAGAACATGGAGGGTGAATTCTCCCAGCTGGAGCCGTAGGCAGGCAGCATCAGCAGGATACATCGGCCATCGGCCACCAGGAAATACAAAGGAAACGGTTTAATAAACGGCACCTACCTTTCCACCTACCTGCTCGGTCGCTTGACCGGCTGCAACTGAGCTGCTTGTTGTGCTGGCAGCTGTGTATAGCAGCAAAGCCTTGATGACATCACGTCCCGCGATGACATCACCAGCACTGGCCCGGCAGCCAAGTTGTAAACAAGTCTGGCAGTTGGTTGCCATGGCAACAGAGGCCAGCAAGTCTTGGACAAACAAACTTTTCGTAGCCACACTCGGGGGCTAATTTTTCGGGGTCGGTCCACCTGCGCACAACACACTCGAGGGAGGGATGTTTCTTGCAACACAGTAGTTTCAGGTGCAGCCGGCTTGTTTCCTTCTTCATTCTTTTGCTCTGTTTTTTGCAAACTCATTAGGGGGTGCACTGAACCTGGAGGCACTGCAATACCAGGTCAATGCCTGGAGAGGACAGAGCAAGCTCTTTTTCCATCTCCCTGTTCTAAAAATCCATTTAATATATGGTCCCCAGATAGGGGACGTATCAGATATTAAACTGATAAGAACAGATACTACACTTGATCTTAGCCAAAAGGCCGAGAAGCGATGGCCACAACGGTTTCCCGAAAACTCCCCTTCTCGGACACCACGTCCTTCTTGTTAAGGCGAAGCCAGACATACATACATACCCTATTATGCGCTCCACCCTCTCAGATGGCGGACCGGACGTGCTTTCACACTGCATCTCCTATTGCCTAGCACTGCCTCTGTCTTCCTTTCTGCTCTCAAATCTGAATAGCTCCACCCCCCAATCACACTGCGTCTGCTTCCACCTGATGGATGGCAGACATACACGTCTCTGTCTCTGTCTCCGTCTCTGTCTGGCATACATGACATGCAGCTAGCTCTTTGGCTGGCTGTCTCTGTAGCTGGCTGGCTGTCTCTGTGGCTGGCTGCCTAGCTGGCTAGCTTATTATTAGTACCTACCTACCTACCTACCTACCTACCTATCTATCTATCTATCTATCTATCTATCTATCTATCTATCTTATCTAATGTATCTAATCTATCTATCAAAGAACATGGAGGGTGAATTCTCCCAGCTGGAGCCGTAGGCAGGCAGCATCAGCAGGATACATCGGCCATCGGCCACCAGGAAATACAAAGGAAACGGTTTAATAAACGGCACCTACCTTTCCACCTACCTGCTCGGTCGCTTGACCGGCTGCAACTGAGCTGCTTGTTGTGCTGGCAGCTGTGTATAGCAGCAAAGCCTTGATGACATCACGTCCCGCGATGACATCACCAGCACTGGCCCGGCAGCCAAGTTGTAAACAAGTCTGGCAGTTGGTTGCCATGGCAACAGAGGCCAGCAAGTCTTGGACAAACAAACTTTTCGTAGCCACACTCGGGGGCTAATTTTTCGGGGTCGGTCCACCTGCGCACAACACACTCGAGGGAGGGATGTTTCTTGCAACACAGTAGTTTCAGGTGCAGCCGGCTTGTTTCCTTCTTCATTCTTTTGCTCTGTTTTTTGCAAACTCATTAGGGGGTGCACTGAACCTGGAGGCACTGCAATACCAGGTCAATGCCTGGAGAGGACAGAGCAAGCTCTTTTTCCATCTCCCTGTTCTAAAAATCCATTTAATATATGGTCCCCAGATAGGGGACGTATCAGATATTAAACTGATAAGAACAGATTTTTTTGATTGAAAATATCTTTATTACAATCAGTCGTCGTCAGGCATACATAAACTGTGACGCAGCACAGTTCAATAAATAAGACACTACATACTCAGCACCATGGTACAACATACAGCACAGGCTCCCTACGCTATACATCATACCACCCGCTACACTAGCATTCCGGCATACCTTAACAATCCTAAAACAACAAACAATAAAGCAATACAGACAAGTGATGGGGTAAGGGGGGGTGGGAAAGAGGGGGGTAGGGAGGGGAAATCACAGGCCCGAAGCTTTATTGAAAGACAACACAACACAAGGGGAGAGGGGGAAGGAGAGGGGTATCAATCCTCTTCTTCCTGGTCCGATCTGTCCATGATGGAATAGTCTCTGAGCAGGCTGTGGACCAGCCTGCGGCAGTCCAGAAAGGACATCCTCTCCTTCTTCAGAATGAGGCGGTTCCTGGCAAGCCATATAGCGTCCTTAAAACAGTTCATAAGGCGCCAGGCCTCCCGGGTTGCCTCATCGCCGAAATTCCCAGGGAACAGGCCGTACAGCACCGCGCAGTGCGTTAGCCTGTTCCTGGGCACACAGTCACTGAGTTCGAGTTCCAGGGCGTCCAACAGGCCCTGAGCAAACGGACACTGCCAAAAGAGGTGCAAAGATGTTTCCTCCACGAAGGGGCACCGGGGGCAGTACCGCGTTTTGCACAGGTTGCGGGCATGCATGAATGACCTCAAAGGCAGTCCCCCCTGAATGGCCATCCAAGACAAGTCCTTGTGCCCGTTGGTCAGCTTCGCCGAAGCCACATTTGTCCATATAGTCTCTGCGGTGGCCGCAGTGAGCCCTGGAACGAGCTCCATAGAGTCCTGTGCTCTGATGAGCTTGTGGACAGTTTTTGGCTTCCACAAGTCGGGCTTGAGTCCCTCCAGTTGGTGTTCCCTCACAAACTTGACGACGCCCCCGTAGAACCAGGGAGTGTGCCAGTTGTAAGGGATGGAGCTGTCCCACTTGTCCCAGCTCAGACCCCTCCAGAGGGGGAGGAGGAACAGGCGAGACATGGACCTGCCCGCAGAGCCATTTTTCTGTTGCAGAGTCCTCCGCACACAGTCACATACAAAGGCTGCCCGCAGCAAGGTAGGGATATCCGGAACACCTTTTCCGCCCTTGCGGGGTTCCTTGTACATCACGGAGCGCTTCACTCTGTCCATTTTGGAGCCCCAGATGAAACAAAACACGGTCCTGGTGATGGCCCTGCAGACGGTGACATGGGGGGGCCAGGCCTGTGCGGTGTACTGGAGCACAGGCAGAACTTCGTTCCTCAGGACCAATGCTTTGCCCTCAATGGTGAGGTGTCTGAGGCTCCACAGCCCGATCTTCGTATTGACCTTAGCCAATCGCTCTTCCCAGGACTTGAGGGCCGCGCCTTCCTTTCCGAACCAGACTCCAAGGATCTTGATGAAGTCCGGTTTGATGGTAAACGGGAAGGGGGCGGAGGAAGCCAGGTGCCACTCCCCGAAGAGCATAGCCTCCGACTTCCCGCAGTTGACCTTTGCCCCTGAAGCCTTTCCGAACTTCTCGCAGGTCTGGACGAGTGCGGTCACCGAACGCTGGTCAGCGCAGAAGACGGTCACGTCGTCCATGTACAGCGAGCACTTGACCTCGTGTCGATCGGGTCCGGGTACGGTGATCCCTCTGATCTCTCCGTTCTGCCGTATAGCCTCCGCGAAGGATTCTATAACACAAACAAAAAGGAGAGGTGAGAGAGGGCAGCCTTGTCTGACCCCAGAGAGAACCGGAAAGGGGTCAGTCTTCCAGCCGTTCACCAGTACCCTGCTGAAAATATCAAAATACATCACGTTAACAAAACGACAAAACATATCACCAAGTCCTAACCTACGCAGTGCCCTGCCCATGAACTCGTGAGAGACCCGGTCGAAAGCCTTCTCCTGATCAAGGCTGACCAGGGCCGCGTGTGCACGGCGGCTTTGGATGTAATGGACCGTGTCCCTCACTAGGGCGAGGCTGTCTGCGATCCTGCGGCCGGGAATGCCACAGGTCTGGTCCAGATGGACGACCTGACCGATGACCTTCTTCAGCCGGTTGGCCAGCACCTTGGCGAGGATCTTGTAGTCCACGTTCAAGAGAGAGATGGGACGCCAATTTTTCAAGTCACATCTCTCCCCCTTCCGCTTATACAGGATCGTGATCGTACCCTCCCTCAACGACGGAGGCATTCTGCCCTCCACCACCATCTCCTCGTACAGCTCCAACAGGTCCGGGCAAATGAGATCCCCCAGCTGGGAGACCATCACTGCCCGGGGTCCTGCCAGGCCTAAAGGATTTAGCGGCAGAGAGCAGCTCCCCCACCGTCAAGGGGGCGTCCATGGCCGACGCACCTGCGGGATCAACAACGTTAGTGATACCTGACAGGAACTCGTCGGCCACTTCGGGGTCGGTGGTCTTCGGGGCGTAGAGGCTGCGGTAGAAGCTGGTGACAACCCCCATCACGTCCTCTTTGCCCTTCCGCAAGCTTCCGGTCTCATCCCGCAGCTCAGTCAGGGGCGTGTGGCCGGCGTAGAGTTTCCTGAAAAAGAACGAGTTACATTTCTCACCCTTCTCCAGGTTCTCCACCTTGGAACGGAAGACGATTCGCTTGGATTCCTCCTCAAAGTGCCTTTGCAAGCTCTTTTTGGTCTCCTCCAGCTCCTCCTTCACGTCCCAGCCGCACCGGAGAAGGTCTTGCAGTGACCGCAGCTCGCGCTGCAGCCTCCTGAAGTCCCTCTTTCTTCCGCACGCCTGTTGACGACTCTTGGCCTGAAAGAAACTGCGAAATTGAACCTTAACAAATTCCCACCAATCACTAACACGCTCAAACATACATTTATCGTTGCGCCATACGATGTAGGCCTCTCTAAGCTCCTCCAGAACCTCCTCCTGAGCCAGCAGAGCACAATTCAGCTTCCAAGAGCCTGGGCCAGATGGGAAACCATGGCCCAGAACCCCTTGAAACAGAATGGCCCTGTGGTCAGAGAAGAAGCAGGGAACCATAGAGTGCCTAGTCTGCCTGACTGCTCGAGAGGCAAACACAAAGTCAATCCGAGAACGGAGCGAGCCATCGGGGCGGCTCCATGTATAATTAACAGAGCCGTTCCCGATGGACCCAACAACGTCCTGCAAGGATGCTTCAGTCACCATCTCGATGAGCAGTTTGGATGTGACATCCAACTTGACAGATGTCCCAGAACTGCGTCCGTCCGCTTCAATGGGGCAGTTGAAGTCCCCACCCAACACTACAGCCCTGGAGGTCGCGAGCTGGGCCCGCAGGGCCTGGAATAGTTCCAGACGCGCACCCTTCTCAGGAGAGGCATACACATTGATGAGCCTTACGGGCTCCCCCGCCCAAGAGCCGTCTGCAATTAGCAATCTGCCACAGACAAGCTCCTGAACAGAATCAAGTGTAAAGTTGCCTCCCCTGATCAGGATGGCGACCCCTGCGGACTTACAGTCGCCCCCGCCGGACCAGTAGGAGGGACCGTGGGACCACTGCCTGGCCAGATGGTTGTAGGACCTAGAAGAGGACAGAGCACATTCCTGCAACATATACACATCGCACAACTGGGCATTTAAAAACGAAAGAACTGTCTGGAATCTAGACCTATCTCTCATACTCCGCACATTTAAGCTAAAGATGGAAAGATTAGCCATGGGGAGAAAAGAAAAGGGTTAGTCACAGACTCATACGATACCACTCCGGTCGGGCGGATCCTCTTCTTCGGGGCCCGCCGGCCCGACCCATTCCCGTATGCACTCCTCCAGCGCCTCTTTCAGGTGTGCATTCTCTGGGACGTCCTCGAAGTCGAAAGCCTCCGGTTCGTCGACCAGATTCTCCACCACCTGATCCATGTCGCTTTCCTCCGGGAGGTCATCTTCGCAGACCTCGATGATCTTTTTCTTGGAGGTCTCAGCCGACGGGCTGTCCCTCACTTTCCTCTTCCTGTCGGGAACCACTGTGGGGACAAGAGGGGGAAAATCCTCCAAGGAGAGAACCACAGCAGCGGGAGGAAAGGTTAGTGCTGCTGGGTTGGGGGAGTGGGGTGGGAGGGTGGGGGTAGGGGCGGGGGACAGGGGCCCCACTGAGGCAATGGGATAGGGGAGGGATTCCTCAGTGGGGGTGGGCGGGGAGGGAGAGGGGGGAGGGGGGGAAGGAGGGGAGGGGGAAGGGGTAGGGAGGGCGGGGGTGGGGGGAGGGTTAGGGGCCGTCGTCCTCTTACCCTCCTTCTTCTTCTTCTCCTTCTCCTTGGGCTTCTGCGCTGCTTGGGCTACGGCCGGCTGCTGGCCGGTCGGAGCTTTGGCAACCACGGATGCCCACGTTCTCTTTTCCCTCTGGGGGCAGGCCCTGTAGCTGTGGTCCGCATGGCCGCAGAGGTTGCAGGTTTTTGCCTTCGGACAGTCCTTGGTCCCATGCCCCGGCACTCGGCAGACTCTACAGGAATCTTCGCTGCAGTCCTTCGCCTGATGACCCTTCTTGCTGCATCTCCTGCAGATCTGCGGCATATCCGGGTAATAGATGAAGCCTGGAGCGTCACCCAAAGAGAAAGCCTGAGGCAGGTGCTGGAAACCGTCGTCCGATGACTCATCCCTGTTGAGCCTCACGACCACCGACCACTTGCCAGTCCAGAATCCAAGGCTGCTCAGGATCTTGGAGGGTTCCTTGACCACTGTGCAGTACCTTGCAAGGAATGTGGCGATGTCCTTGCCTGGGATGTACGGGTTAAGGATTGAAACCGTCACCCGCCTCTCCTCCCTTTGGATTAAGCAGTTGCTTACAAAGCGAGAGAAAGGGGATTCGGGCCTCGCTGCCTTTACCGCCTCCCAGTACCTCCTGCAGGTGTTGAAGGAGGCAAATGTCACATAGAAGATCCCAGTAAAGAAGAAGATGCTGAGGGTTTCAGCCTTGGAGAAACCCTGGTCCAGGACCATCTTCTTAGCGAACACATCCTCAGACATGTCCGGCTCTCTACCATCCACCTTCTTCAGTCGCATGGCCACCGTAGTGCGCATCCAGGGCCGCAGTGTAGGGACGCCTGGATCCGCAGCCTTGCTGGTCGTCGGCTGAGCTGGGGCGGCAGAGGAAGAGGCATCCACGACCTGGGCCTCCTGGCTCTTCCTCGCTTCCTTCCTCTGCTGGGTCTTCTCCGGTGCTGAAGAGGCCATCGCTTCTCCTGGTCGAGCTCCTTCCTGGTGGGCGGAGCTATGCAGATCCTCGTCGAAGGGGGCGGAGAGATGCAAATCCTCGTCGCCGGCTTCTTCGGGGTTCAGCGTCGTCCTTCTCGGGGTTCCGGGGCGTCTTCGTCGATCGTTCGTCGGCAGGCGGAATCGAAGTGGTTCTCCGGTCAAACCGTCGGGCACAGGACAATCGAGCAGCAGGCCGAGAGGAAGGTTCACTCTCGTTCCTGGGGAATAGCCCTACACCCAATAGCTGCAGTGAGCTTAAGACGAATTAAATCGCCGATGCCCAAAGGCCGAGTGCAGGGGGTACCCCAGGACCTGAGCCGTCAAGTCAAGGCAGTTCAGTAAGACAAGATACTACACTTGATCTTAGCCAAAAGGCCGAGAAGCGATGGCCACAACGGTTTCCCGAAAACTCCCCTTCTCGGACACCACGTCCTTCTTGTTAAGGCGAAGCCAGACATACATACCCTATTATGCGCTCCACCCTCTCAGATGGCGGACCGGACGTGCTTTCACACTGCATCTCCTATTGCCTAGCACTGCCTCTGTCTTCCTTTCTGCTCTCAAATCTGAATAGCTCCACCCCCCAATCACACTGCGTCTGCTTCCACCTGATGGATGGCAGACATACACGTCTCTGTCTCTGTCTCCGTCTCTGTCTGGCATACATGACATGCAGCTAGCTCTTTGGCTGGCTGTCTCTGTAGCTGGCTGGCTGTCTCTGTGGCTGGCTGCCTAGCTGGCTAGCTTATTATTAGTACCTACCTACCTACCTACCTACCTATCTATCTATCTATCTATCTATCTATCTATCTATCTATCTAATCTATCCTATCTATCCTATCTATTCTATCTAATGTATCTAATCTATCTATCAAAGAACATGGAGGGTGAATTCTCCCAGCTGGAGCCGTAGGCAGGCAGCATCAGCAGGATACATCGGCCGGCCACCAGGAAATCAAATCCAAAGGAAACGGTTTAATAAACTGCACCTACCTTTCCACCTACCTGCTCGGTCGCTTGACCGGCTGCAACTGAGCTGCTTGTTGTGCTGGCAGCTGTGTATAGCAGCAAAGCCTTGATGACATCACGTCCCGCGATGACATCACCAGCACTGGCCCGGCAGCCAAGTTGTAAACAACTCTGCCAGTTGGTTGCCATGGCAACAGAGGCCAGCAAGTCTTGGACAAACAAACTTTTCGTAGCCACACTCGGGCTAATTTTTCGGGGTCGGTCCACCTGCGCACAACACACTCGAGGGATGTTTCTTGCAAAACAGTAGTTTCAGGTGCAGCCGGCTTGTTTCCTTCTTCATTCTTTTGCTCTGTTTTTTGCAAACTCATTAGGGGGTGCACTGAACCTGGAGGCACTGCAATACCAGGTCAATGCCTGGAGAGGACAGAGCAAGCTCTTTTTCCATCTCCCTGTTCTAAAAATCCATTTAATATATGGTCCCCAGATAGGGGACGTATCAGATATTAAACTGATAAGAACAGATACTACACTTGATCTTAGCCAAAAGGCCGAGAAGCGATGGCCACAACGGTTTCCCGAAAACTCCCCTTCTCGGACACCACGTCCTTCTTGTTAAGGCGAAGCCAGACATACATACCCTATTATGCGCTCCACCCTCTCAGATGGCGGACCGGACGTGCTTTCACACTGCATCTCCTATTGCCTAGCACTGCCTCTGTCTTCCTTTCTGCTCTCAAATCTGAATAGCTCCACCCCCCAATCACACTGCGTCTGCTTCCACCTGATGGATGGCAGACATACACGTCTCTGTCTCTGTCTCCGTCTCTGTCTGGCATACATGACATGCAGCTAGCTCTTTGGCTGGCTGTCTCTGTAGCTGGCTGGCTGTCTCTGTGGCTGGCTGCCTAGCTGGCTAGCTTATTATTAGTACCTACCTACCTACCTACCTACCTACCTATCTATCTATCTATCTATCTATCTATCTATCTATCTATCTAATCTATCCTATCTATCCTATCTATTCTATCTAATGTATCTAATCTATCTATCAAAGAACATGGAGGGTGAATTCTCCCAGCTGGAGCCGTAGGCAGGCAGCATCAGCAGGATACATCGGCCGGCCACCAGGAAATCAAATCCAAAGGAAACGGTTTAATAAACTGCACCTACCTTTCCACCTACCTGCTCGGTCGCTTGACCGGCTGCAACTGAGCTGCTTGTTGTGCTGGCAGCTGTGTATAGCAGCAAAGCCTTGATGACATCACGTCCCGCGATGACATCACCAGCACTGGCCCGGCAGCCAAGTTGTAAACAACTCTGCCAGTTGGTTGCCATGGCAACAGAGGCCAGCAAGTCTTGGACAAACAAACTTTTCGTAGCCACACTCGGGCTAATTTTTCGGGGTCGGTCCACCTGCGCACAACACACTCGAGGGATGTTTCTTGCAAAACAGTAGTTTCAGGTGCAGCCGGCTTGTTTCCTTCTTCATTCTTTTGCTCTGTTTTTTGCAAACTCATTAGGGGGTGCACTGAACCTGGAGGCACTGCAATACCAGGTCAATGCCTGGAGAGGACAGAGCAAGCTCTTTTTCCATCTCCCTGTTCTAAAAATCCATTTAATATATGGTCCCCAGATAGGGGACGTATCAGATATTAAACTGATAAGAACAGATACTACACTTGATCTTAGCCAAAAGGCCGAGAAGCGATGGCCACAACGGTTTCCCGAAAACTCCCCTTCTCGGACACCACGTCCTTCTTGTTAAGGCGAAGCCAGACATACATACCCTATTATGCGCTCCACCCTCTCAGATGGCGGACCGGACGTGCTTTCACACTGCATCTCCTATTGCCTAGCACTGCCTCTGTCTTCCTTTCTGCTCTCAAATCTGAATAGCTCCACCCCCCAATCACACTGCGTCTGCTTCCACCTGATGGATGGCAGACATACACGTCTCTGTCTCTGTCTCCGTCTCTGTCTGGCATACATGACATGCAGCTAGCTCTTTGGCTGGCTGTCTCTGTAGCTGGCTGGCTGTCTCTGTGGCTGGCTGCCTAGCTGGCTAGCTTATTATTAGTACCTACCTACCTACCTACCTACCTACCTATCTATCTATCTATCTATCTATCTATCTATCTATCTAATCTATCCTATCTATCCTATCTATTCTATCTAATGTATCTAATCTATCTATCAAAGAACATGGAGGGTGAATTCTCCCAGCTGGAGCCGTAGGCAGGCAGCATCAGCAGGATACATCGGCCGGCCACCAGGAAATCAAATCCAAAGGAAACGGTTTAATAAACTGCACCTACCTTTCCACCTACCTGCTCGGTCGCTTGACCGGCTGCAACTGAGCTGCTTGTTGTGCTGGCAGCTGTGTATAGCAGCAAAGCCTTGATGACATCACGTCCCGCGATGACATCACCAGCACTGGCCCGGCAGCCAAGTTGTAAACAACTCTGCCAGTTGGTTGCCATGGCAACAGAGGCCAGCAAGTCTTGGACAAACAAACTTTTCGTAGCCACACTCGGGCTAATTTTTCGGGGTCGGTCCACCTGCGCACAACACACTCGAGGGATGTTTCTTGCAAAACAGTAGTTTCAGGTGCAGCCGGCTTGTTTCCTTCTTCATTCTTTTGCTCTGTTTTTTGCAAACTCATTAGGGGGTGCACTGAACCTGGAGGCACTGCAATACCAGGTCAATGCCTGGAGAGGACAGAGCAAGCTCTTTTTCCATCTCCCTGTTCTAAAAATCCATTTAATATATGGTCCCCAGATAGGGGACGTATCAGATATTAAACTGATAAGAACAGATTTTTTTTTTTTTTTTTTTTTTTTTTAAAACCATTCAGATGGTTAAAAGCGTAAAAAACAGCATAAACTGTTTCAAGCATAAACGCTTCTCCAACCATTTCATCATAATGGTCCTATTGTCATTTTAAACACCAAAAAAAACAGTAATATTACAAAATTATACACCACCTATACACACCTATTTACATACTTATTTACATATACTATACACTTATTTACATATAATCGCATACTAAACTTTTACCAAGAATCTCCACTTCTTAAACTTCCATACTCCCTCACTATCTAAGTCACCACCATGCTGTCTATCCCAAAGATATATTACATACAACCTAGCCAATATCAACCTCAAACATTCATTAACTGACACAAACTTTCTCCTAAACACCCACAAATTCCGCACATCCCATAAACTCTCCATCACACACGCCATAATCAACCACATTATTCTCTCCTTAACCTTACTAGAAGCACCCATACCAAACATTGCCACTCGCCAGTCTACAAAAGTCACACCAGCCAATTCTTTGCACAAACCTCCTACACCTTTCCATACATTATATGCATAATCACAGTCCCACATCATATGCCTCACTGACTCACTTGACCCACAACCATCCCTTGGACACACCTCATACCTAATCAATTCACGCCTCTTCTGTACTTGTCTCACCGGTAAAATATCATGCAAAGCCATCCATACCACATCATGCTGCTTATTTGACATACCCTTCACTCCCATCTTCTTCCAAACTGTCAAAGCCTCATCCGTCCTCAAACCACCAATATTGCACACCAATTCTCCCGCATCTATTCTTCTCATCACTTTCTTCTTTTCCCTAAAGTCACTCACAGGTACACTTAACAAATCAAAATCAATCACAAATTTTTCTACTTTCATATACCATGCTGGACACTTAAAAGCCACAGGCACACTTGCATCCCATTCTATCCATTTTAGCCCATACAACATCCATCCAGCCATATACCGTACCATACATCCAGCCTTATTCCCTTTCCCCAACAACACAATCAAAATTTTAATATAGCTAAGCCCTAAGAAAACCTGAAAATTCGGAAACCCCAATCCCCCATGCACACATGACTTATACACATATTCCCTTTTCAATTTCTCCATTCTACTACCCCACAAAAAAGTAAAACACATTTTCTCCGCCTTTTTCACGTTTCTCACCGCAAACGGAAACACATTCGCACAAAACAACACAATAGGTAAAATAACCGCTTTCACAACCAGCACCTTCCCCACTAAAGTCAGCTCACGCGTCCTCCAAAAATTCAGCTTTCGTTCAATCCGAGTCCCGCACTCATTCCAACTTTCATTCCCTTTCAAATCATCATTAAACTGGATCCCTAAAATTTTGATTGCACCCACTTCGCATTCCACCCCATCCATCCTTACCTCCTTATCCCCAAAACACTTAAAGACACACTTATTCCAATTAACTTTAAACGCAGACGCCCCACAGAAAAAATCTAACCACAATTTTGCCCTGTTCATGCTAGCCATATTATCACTCACCACCACAATATCATCCATATAACCCAGCACCTTCACATTCTTACCAGCACTCCCCGGTATCAATAATCCTCTCATCAGTTTGTCACCCCTTATACCACACAACAAAGGCTCAATCACACTTACAAACAATATCGGGGACATAGGGCAACCTTGCCTGACCCCCGACCTCACTCTCACCTTACTACTCAACACCCCATTTATCAACACCTCGCTTGTCACATCTGCATACAAACTTCTCACTACATCCACAAACTTCTTTGGAAAACCCATTCTCTCCAACACTCTAAACATAAAATCATGCGATACACGATCAAACGCCTTTTCAAAGTCCACAGCCAACACCATACACTTCTGCTTTCTATCCATACTATCACCAAACAAATCCCTCAACAAAAACAAGTTATCAGTCATACTTCTCCCAGGAATCGCACACACCTGATCCACACCAATCACCTGATCAATTACCTCCCGCATACGCCCGCACACAATCTTACTAAAAACCTTATAGTCCGCATTCAACAAAGTAATAGGTCTCCAATTCCCCAAGCACATTTTATCCCCTTTCTTGTATATCAAAACTACCACTCCTTCTTTCATTGAAGCACTCAAAACATCATTTTTCCACATATACTGACACACCTCACACATATCCTTACCCATAATCTCCCATGCCTTCACATACAATTCAATTGGAATCCCATCTTTCCCTGGCGTTTTATTTTTCTTTGCACTCATCACTGCACTTCTTACTTCCTCCTCAGTCAGCTCCTCACACAACAATTCACCATCACTCTCCCTAAGCTTACTCTCCAGACCATTTAGTACCTCACCTACCAAACCCTCATCAATCCACTTGTGTTCATATAATTCACCATAGAAACTTTCCACTTCTCTTATAACCTCTTCACCCACCACACACTCTCCTTCCTTATTAACCACCTTATCCATATCATTCCTCCTCCCACACACTTTCTTAAAGAAAAAACTTGTACATTTCTCATTCATATCCAGATGCTCTACTTTTGACCTATAAATAATCTCTTTACCCTTTTGCTCCATCATTTTCTTCATTTCACTCTTTGCATCCTCCAACAGATCTTTCACCTCCACCCCATTCATACTTAATTTATGCAACCAATCAATCCTCACACTTAACTCTCTATATTTGTTCCTCAAAATAGCCGCCTTTTTATATCCCCATTTCCTAAAAAATTTCTTACACTCACCTTTCATCCAATCCCACCACTCTAAGATACAATCATATTCATGCTTCCTACCCTGCCATCCCCTATAAGCACACTTGAACTCATCCATAGCTTTCATCTCCTCAAGTAACTTAACATTCAGCTTCCATACACCTTTACCACACACTCCTTTTATTCCACATGCAAATACAGCTTTCAAATAATCATGGTCCGAAAACGGAACTGCCTGCTGAAAAAAAGACAAGCATTCCAAATTTTTTGAAGCGAGGATATAATCTATCCTAGATTCCACACCTCCCCTGTCAGCTCTATACGTCGCAGGTGGTGACTTTCCCAATTTACTCACAGCTGCATCAACCAAAAGAAAATCAGCAATCAAGTGATTAACCCTTCGCCCAGTGATATCCAGCCCAGCACCCTCTGTGACACAATTCAAATCTCCCGCCAAAATTACTGGAATTCTCCCTGGCAAAAACAGACACAGTTTTTCAAACAGACTTGCCCTTTCCTCTTTTGCCGTAGGAGCATACACATTACAAATCCTTATCTTACAACCCTTATAAACCACCACCGCCATAACACACCTTCCCACCTCCACCACAATATAACTCTCTAACTTGACTTCCCTACTACCCAACAAAATCCCCACACCATCATTTTTGTTCTTATTAGAACCGGACCAAACATACTGCCCATAAGGCCAGTCCTGGTCCCCCAAAGAGTCCACAATGCCACACTCCTGCAGACAGACAATATCAGCTCCCAGACCTCTGACATAGTCCAGGACTGCAGCTCTTCGGGCCTTAGTTTTTATCTGCCTCACATTCACGGATAGGACATGACATGCAACTTCGGCCACCATGTTTTCACTCGGAGCGCAAGTGGACTATAGACGCCCCATCTCTCTCTCATCCTTCTTCTCCGGGACACCGGCAACCTGATGTAAAGGCCAATGTCCCTACTCCTTCTAAAAAAGGAACATCCGTTGGAATAGTTGACACCGGATAAACAGCGTCCCGACCAGGACTTACATCACCTTCACTAGACGGCGAAAGCAAAACTCTCGCCCTTTTGGGCGCCAAGTCCAGGGCTTCCTCCAAAGGCCTTGTAGAGGAAAAATCCCCCTGGCCACCACCTCCACTTTCCAACTCTGCCGGGCTTTCACTCCAGGAGAGAGTGGGAGTTTCAGGCCCCGTGCCTTCCACCTCCCCCTCTCCTTGCACACTGGCTTCATGAGAGATTTCACTCTCCACCGGGGACACCTCCATCTGCACAGTCTCCTCCACCTCCACACGCTGCTCACTCTGAGGCCTTTCTTGGCCAGAACCCACCACCTCTGCATAACGCCTTCTTGTGCGCAATTCACAATCCTTGAAAACATGACCTTCACCACCACACACATTGCAGACAATTGCGTTTGTACACTGTCCAGCCAAGTGCCCTCCCTGATGACACCGTCCACATTTTGTCTCTGTGGCTTTACAATCCTCTTGCATATGCCCAAAATTCTTACATTTACGACAAAATCTGGGTGCATTGGGAAAGAACAAATATCCTCTGTCCCTTCCAATGGCAAAATTCAAGGGAGGATAGCGAATCCCACCAGGACTCTCTGGGTCTTCATGGAAAATTACGAAAAACTTATATTTTCCCGTCCACAAGGATTCACTGTTTTGGACCCTGTGAGAGAAGCTAACAGCCGCACAATGTCTTCGCAAAAAGGCCACAATGTCTTCCTGTGGTACATGGGGGTTATACATAAAGACCACAAGCGGCACTTCTCCCCTGCTGTATAAAACCGTAAAGGTTAGGCCATCTAAAACGGACTCAGCAGATTTCTCCTGGAGCATGCGGTACAATTGGTGACAATATGCAGCAGCGGTAAAGACCAACACAAAAGTTCCTTTCTTAGGATCTTGTAGGCACAAAATACTTTCGCGCTTTACATTCAGGGTATGATACAAAACATCATTCACCAATACCTTCAAACTGAAGTGCTCCTCCTTCCCGGCTTCCACATCAATCCTGAATCCGTTCTTGACCCGAGGTTCCCCGGTCCCGGCATAGCGCACCTTGACGCCCATGGCTGCGATCGCTCTCTCTAGTCTTCAGCCGCCCCCAATGGGAGCTAAGCTTCCGACACCCTTCAACCAGACCAACACTTGGTCTTAGCCAAAAGGCCGAGAAGCGATGGCCACAACGGTTTCCCGAAAACTCCCCTTCTCGGACACCACGTCCTTCTTGTTAAGGCGAAGCCAGACATACATACCCTATTATGCGCTCCACCCTCTCAGATGGCGGACCGGACGTGCTTTCACACTGCATCTCCTATTGCCTAGCACTGCCTCTGTCTTCCTTTCTGCTCTCAAATCTGAATAGCTCCACCCCCCAATCACACTGCGTCTGCTTCCACCTGATGGATGGCAGACATACACGTCTCTGTCTCTGTCTCCGTCTCTGTCTGGCATACATGACATGCAGCTAGCTCTTTGGCTGGCTGTCTCTGTAGCTGGCTGGCTGTCTCTGTGGCTGGCTGCCTAGCTGGCTAGCTTATTATTAGTACCTACCTACCTACCTACCTACCTATCTATCTATCTATCTATCTATCTATCTATCTATCTATCTATCTATCTAATCTATCCTATCTATCCTATCTATTCTATCTAATGTATCTAATCTATCTATCAAAGAACATGGAGGGTGAATTCTCCCAGCTGGAGCCGTAGGCAGGCAGCATCAGCAGGATACATCGGCCGGCCACCAGGAAATCAAATCCAAAGGAAACGGTTTAATAAACTGCACCTACCTTTCCACCTACCTGCTCGGTCGCTTGACCGGCTGCAACTGAGCTGCTTGTTGTGCTGGCAGCTGTGTATAGCAGCAAAGCCTTGATGACATCACGTCCCGCGATGACATCACCAGCACTGGCCCGGCAGCCAAGTTGTAAACAACTCTGCCAGTTGGTTGCCATGGCAACAGAGGCCAGCAAGTCTTGGACAAACAAACTTTTCGTAGCCACACTCGGGCTAATTTTTCGGGGTCGGTCCACCTGCGCACAACACACTCGAGGGATGTTTCTTGCAAAACAGTAGTTTCAGGTGCAGCCGGCTTGTTTCCTTCTTCATTCTTTTGCTCTGTTTTTTGCAAACTCATTAGGGGGTGCACTGAACCTGGAGGCACTGCAATACCAGGTCAATGCCTGGAGAGGACAGAGCAAGCTCTTTTTCCATCTCCCTGTTCTAAAAATCCATTTAATATATGGTCCCCAGATAGGGGACGTATCAGATATTAAACTGATAAGAACAGATTTTTTTTTTTTTTTTTTTTTTTTTTTTTTTTTTTTTTTTTTTTACCATTCAGAATGGTTTAAAATCGATATAAACAGGAAAACCTGCTCACATCCTTTTCAATACTCCAACCATCTCATCATCATGGTCATTTCACTCAAAAAATCAACAAACATATAAAGCTATTTGACAATATTAAATAAAACTTACCCATATCTATAATAAGTAAAAAAAACTAAATTTACTTCAAACGCCTCAAAGTCTCATGCCTCCCTTGAAAGCAAAAAAGGATAATAAATGTAACAAAATACCTGTTTTTGACTCAGACTCCGTTATTCTTTCCACAATATCCGGGGGGACTTTATAGGTCTCGAGAAACCTACTCCCCTGCTTATCCCAATGCGTAGCCACTTTATTATATAACTGGTTTAAAGGAAATTTACTATCTACAGAGTCTATATGATCCCACAATTCCGGTGAAATTAACATGTAGTCCCTCCGTTCCTCTTCTGTAAGACACCTTCCCATCCTCCTCCTTAACTCTGCCTCTCTAGACATTACTTTGGGTGCTCTTTGAATGGCAATATCTTCTTCTTCCTCCTGTTGGGGGGACTTGCCTCCACTTGCACCCTCTGTCTCTCTCTTACTTTTCTTCCCTTGCGGGGAATCACCAGTGCTTCCAGTGGCTTCCTGCTTATCTTCTTGCTCCCTTACTACTTTCTTTTTAACCGGGCAGGACGCATATAGATGTTCCATGCTCCCACACAGGTGACAAGCCTTTTTCTGATCACACGATTCTACTAAGTGACCTTCTTTTTGACACCTTGAGCAAAAGGAAACTGTACAATTTTCCTTAGTATGTCCGTACTGTCTGCATTTCCTGCAAAAAGACTCCATCCCAGAAAAAAACAGATCACCATTGACAGATCCAATCCTAAAACGTCCTGGGGGGACACATAACTTCCCATCTTCCAACATCTTGAATCTTACCAAAAATTTCCATTTCATGGTCCATAATCCAAACTGATTCAAGACTTTTCCTTTCGCCCCGACATCCTCGCAATATCTTCTCAAGAACACGGATATCTCCTCTTCTGATACGTATGGACTATACATCCTGATAGTGACCAGTCTTTCCCTCCTCGGAAAATGAGAAGCAATATCAATGCCATGCAGAATATCATTATTCCTAACACATTCCAGCTTACCCAGGAGATTATTGTGATCCTCTTCAGAACTTAGCACCAAATCATAGATCCCTCGCTTCGGGAACTCCAGCAAGGCCAAGATTTGGCTCCGCTGCAGGCCCAAGAGTTTAAAGAGAACTTCCTCCACCAAAAACGCAAGGCCCAATTCTTTCTTTCTGGCATCCTTCAGCGTAAAACGAACTCCGTTTCTTATCCTGGCATAGGCTGGGACTTCATCCGGCATCGTTCCATCTTCATTAGTCACGTCCATTTTTTAATCACTCCAACGATAAACCCACGGTGCACCTCCCCTGCAGATGCAGGTAGGTGGGATCGCTTCCCGTTGCCTGGGGACTAAGCCGCCTGCCTATAGCAGCAAGGAGGTAATCCTCCAAGGCCGACAGGTCGGGTACCCCAGGCACCTTCTGACCAGATCTCCTGTAGATACTACACTTGATCTTAGCCAAAAGGCCGAGAAGCGATGGCCACAACGGTTTCCCGAAAACTCCCCTTCTCGGACACCACGTCCTTCTTGTTAAGGCGAAGCCAGACATACATACCCTATTATGCGCTCCACCCTCTCAGATGGCGGACCGGACGTGCTTTCACACTGCATCTCCTATTGCCTAGCACTGCCTCTGTCTTCCTTTCTGCTCTCAAATCTGAATAGCTCCACCCCCCAATCACACTGCGTCTGCTTCCACCTGATGGATGGCAGACATACACGTCTCTGTCTCTGTCTCCGTCTCTGTCTGGCATACATGACATGCAGCTAGCTCTTTGGCTGGCTGTCTCTGTAGCTGGCTGGCTGTCTCTGTGGCTGGCTGCCTAGCTGGCTAGCTTATTATTAGTACCTACCTACCTACCTACCTACCTACCTATCTATCTATCTATCTATCTATCTATCTATCTATCTATCTATCTATCTAATCTATCCTATCTATCCTATCTATTCTATCTAATGTATCTAATCTATCTATCAAAGAACATGGAGGGTGAATTCTCCCAGCTGGAGCCGTAGGCAGGCAGCATCAGCAGGATACATCGGCCGGCCACCAGGAAATCAAATCCAAAGGAAACGGTTTAATAAACTGCACCTACCTTTCCACCTACCTGCTCGGTCGCTTGACCGGCTGCAACTGAGCTGCTTGTTGTGCTGGCAGCTGTGTATAGCAGCAAAGCCTTGATGACATCACGTCCCGCGATGACATCACCAGCACTGGCCCGGCAGCCAAGTTGTAAACAACTCTGCCAGTTGGTTGCCATGGCAACAGAGGCCAGCAAGTCTTGGACAAACAAACTTTTCGTAGCCACACTCGGGCTAATTTTTCGGGGTCGGTCCACCTGCGCACAACACACTCGAGGGATGTTTCTTGCAAAACAGTAGTTTCAGGTGCAGCCGGCTTGTTTCCTTCTTCATTCTTTTGCTCTGTTTTTTGCAAACTCATTAGGGGGTGCACTGAACCTGGAGGCACTGCAATACCAGGTCAATGCCTGGAGAGGACAGAGCAAGCTCTTTTTCCATCTCCCTGTTCTAAAAATCCATTTAATATATGGTCCCCAGATAGGGGACGTATCAGATATTAAACTGATAAGAACAGATTTTTTTTTGATTGAAAATATCTTTATTACAATCAGTCGTCGTCAGGCATACATAAACTGTGACGCAGCACAGTTCAATAAATAAGACACTACATACTCAGCACCATGGTACAACATACAGCACAGGCTCCCTACGCTATACATCATACCACCCGCTACACTAACATTCCAGCATACCTTAACAATCCTAAAACAACAAACAATAAAGCAATACAGACAAGTGATGGGGTAAGGGGGGTGGGAGAGAGGGGGGTAGGGAGGGGAAATCACAGGCCCGAAGCTTTATTGAAAGACAACACAACACAAGGGGAGAGGGGGAAGGAGAGGGGTATCAATCCTCTTCTTCCTGGTCCGATCTGTCCATGATGGAATAGTCTCTGAGCAGGCTGTGGACCAGCCTGCGGCAGTCCAGAAAGGACATCCTCTCCTTCTTCAGAATGAGGCGGTTCCTGGCAAGCCATATAGCGTCCTTAAAACAGTTCATAAGGCGCCAGGCCTCCCGGGTTGCCTCATCGCCGAAATTCCCAGGGAACAGGCCGTACAGCACCGCGCAGTGCGTTAGCCTGTTCCTGGGCACACAGTCACTGAGTTCAAGTTCCAGGGCGTCCAACAGGCCCTGAGCAAACGGACACTGCCAAAAGAGGTGCGAAGATGTTTCCTCCACGAAGGGGCACCGGGGGCAGTACCGCGTTTTGCACAGGTTGCGAGCATGCATGAATGACCTCAAAGGCAGTCCCCCCTGAATGGCCATCCAAGACAAGTCCTTGTGCCCGTTGGTCAGCTTTGTCGAAGCCACATTTGTCCATACAGTCTCTGCGGTGGCCGCAGCGAGCCCTGGAACGAGCTCCATAGAGTCCTGTGCTCTGATGAGCTTGTGGACAGTTTTTGGCTTCCACAAGTCGGGCTTGAGTCCCTCCAGTTGGTGTTCCCTCACAAACTTGACGACGCCCCCGTAGAACCAGGGAGTGTGCCAGTTGTAAGGGATGGAGCTGTCCCACTTGTCCCAGCTCAGACCCCTCCAGAGGGGGAGGAGGAACAGGCGAGACATGGACCTGCCCGCAGAGCCATTCTTCTGTTGCAGAGTCCTCCGCACACAGTCACATACGAAGGCTGCCCGCAGCAAGGTAGGGATATCCGGAACACCTTTTCCGCCCTTGCGGGGTTCCTTGTACATCACGGAGCGCTTCACTCTGTCCATTTTGGAGCCCCAGATGAAACGAAACACGGTCCTGGTGATGGCCCTGCAGACGGTGACATGGGGGGGCCAGGCCTGTGCGGTGTACTGGAGCACAGGCAGAACTTCGTTCCTCAGGACCAATGCTTTGCCCTCAATGGTGAGGTGTCTGAGGCTCCACAGCCCGATCTTCGTATTGACCTTAGCCAATCGCTCTTCCCAGGACTTGAGGGCCGCGCCTTCCTTTCCGAACCAGACTCCAAGGATCTTGATGAAGTCCGGTTTGATGGTAAACGGGAAGGGGGCGGAGGAAGCCAGGTGCCACTCCCCGAAGAGCATAGCCTCCGACTTCCCGCAGTTGACCTTTGCCCCTGAAGCCTTTCCGAACTTCTCGCAGGTCTGGACGAGTGCGGTCACCGAACGCTGGTCAGCGCAGAAGACGGTCACGTCGTCCATGTACAGCGAGCACTTGACCTCGTGTCGATCGGGTCCGGGTACGGTGATCCCTCTGATCTCTCCGTTCTGCCGTATAGCCTCCGCGAAGGATTCTATAACACAAACAAAAAGGAGAGGTGAGAGAGGGCAGCCTTGTCTGACCCCAGAAAGAACCGGAAAGGGGTCAGTCTTCCAGCCGTTCACCAGTACCCTGCTGAAAATATCAAAATACATAATGTTAACAAAACGACAAAACATATCACCAAGTCCTAACCTACGCAGTGCCCTGCCCATGAACTCGTGAGAGACCCGGTCGAAAGCCTTCTCCTGATCGAGGCTGACCAGGGCCGCGTGTGCACGGCGGCTTTGGATGTAATGGACCGTGTCCCTCACTAGGGCGAGGCTGTCTGCGATCCTGCGGCCGGGAATGCCACAGGTCTGGTCCAGATGGACGACCTGACCGATGACCTTCTTCAGCCGGTTGGCCAGCACCTTGGCGAGGATCTTGTAGTCCACGTTCAAGAGAGAGATGGGACGCCAATTTTTCAAGTCACATCTCTCCCCCTTCCGCTTATACAGGATCGTGATCATACCCTCCCTCAACGACGGAGGCATTCTGCCCTCCACCACCATCTCCTCGTACAGCTCCAACAGGTCCGGGCAAATGAGATCCCCCAGCGCTACATAGAGCTCCGCTGGGAGACCATCACTGCCCGGGGTCCTGCCAGGCCTAAAGGATTTAGCGGCAGAGAGCAGCTCCCCCACCGTCAAGGGGGCGTCCATGGCCGACGCACCTGCGGGATCAACAACGTTAGTGATACCTGACAGGAACTCGTCGGCCACTTCGGAGTCGGTGGTCTTCGGGGCGTAGAGGCTGCGGTAGAAGCTAGTGACAACCCCCATCACGTCCTCTTTGCCCTTCCGCAAACTTCCGGTCTCATCCCGCAGCTCAGTCAGGGGCGTGTGGCCGGCGTGGAGTTTCCTGAAAAAGAACGAGTTACATTTCTCACCCTTCTCCAGGTTCTCCACCTTGGAACGGAAGACGATTCGCTTGGATTCCTCCTCAAAGTGCCTTTGCAAGCTCTTTTTGGTCTCCTCCAGCTCCTCCTTCACGTCCCAGCCGCACCGGAGAAGGTCTTGCAGTGACCGCAGCTCGCGCTGCAGCCTCCTGAAGTCCCTCTTTCTTCCGCACGCCTGTTGACGACTCTTGGCCTGAAAGAAACTGCGAAATTGAACCTTAACAAATTCCCACCAATCACTAACACGCTCAAACATACATTTATCGTTGCGCCATACGATGTAGGCCTCTCTAAGCTCCTCCAGAACCTCCTCCTGAGCCAGTAGAGCACAATTCAGCTTCCAAGAGCCTGGGCCAGATGGGAAACCATGGCCCAGAACCCCTTGAAACAGAATGGCCCTGTGGTCAGAGAAGAAGCAGGGAACCATAGAGTGCCTAGTCTGCCTGACTGCTCGAGAGGCAAACACAAAGTCAATCCGAGAACGGAGCGAGCCATCGGGGCGGCTCCATGTATAATTAACAGAGCCGTTCCCGATGGACCCAACAACGTCCTGCAAGGATGCTTCAGTCACCATCTCGATGAGCAGTTTGGATGTGACATCCAACTTGACAGATGTCCCAGAACTGCGTCCGTCCGCTTCAATGGGGCAGTTGAAGTCCCCACCCAACACTACAGCCCTGGAGGTTGCGAGCTGGGCCCGCAGGGCCTGGAATAGTTCCAGACGCGCACCCTTCTCAGGAGAGGCATACACATTGATGAGCCTTACGGGCTCCCCCGCCCAAGAGCCGTCTGCAATTAGCAATCTGCCACAGACAAGCTCCTGAACAGAATCAAGTGTAAAGTTGCCTCCCCTGATCAGGATGGCGACCCCTGCGGACTTACAGTCGCCCCCGCCGGACCAGTAGGAGGGACCGTGGGACCACTGCCTGGCCAGATGGTTGTAGGACCTAGAAGAGGACAGAGCACATTCCTGCAACATATACACATCGCACAACTGAGCATTTAAAAACGAAAGAACTGTCTGGAATCTAGACCTATCTCTCATACTCCGCACATTTAAGCTAAAGATGGAAAGATTAGCCATGGGGAGAAAAGAAAAGGGTTAGTCACAGACTCATACGATACCACTCCGGTCGGGCGGATCCTCTTCTTCGGGGCCCGCCGGCCCGACCCATTCCCGTATGCACTCCTCCAGCGCCTCTTTCAGGTGTGCATTCTCTGGGACGTCCTCGAAGTCGAAAGCCTCCGGTTCGTCGACCAGATTCTCCACCACCTGATCCATGTCGCTTTCCTCCGGGAGGTCATCTTCGCAGACCTCGATGATCTTTTTCTTGGAGGTCTCAGCCGATGGGCTGTCCCTCACTTTCCTCTTCCTGTCGGGAACCACTGTGGGGACAAGAGGGGGAAAATCCTCCAAGGAGAGAACCACAGCAGCGGGAGGAAAGGTTAGTGCTGCTGGGTTGGGGGAGTGGGGTGGGAGGGTGGGGGTAGGGGCGGGGGACAGGGGACCCACTGAGGCAATGGGATAGGGGAGGGATTCCTCAGTGGGGGTGGGCGGGGAGGGAGAGGGGGGAGGGGGGGAAGGAGGGGAGGGGGAAGGGGTAGGGAGGGCGGGGGTGGGGGGAGGGTTAGGGGCCGTCGTCCTCTTACCCTCCTTCTTCTTCTTCTCCTTCTCCTTGGGCTTCTGCGCTGCTTGGGCTACGGCCGGCTGCTGGCCGGTCGGAGCTTTGGCAACCACGGATGCCCACGTTCTCTTTTCCCTCTGGGGGCAGGCCCTGTAGCTGTGGTCCGCATGGCCGCAGAGGTTGCAGGTTTTTGCCTTCGGACAGTCCTTGGTCCCATGCCCCGGCACTCGGCAGACTCTACAGGAATCTTCGCTGCAGTCCTTCGCCTGATGACCCTTCTTGCTGCATCTCCTGCAGATCTGCGGCATATCCGGGTAATAGATGAAGCCTGGAGCGTCACCCAAAGAGAAAGCCTGAGGCAGGTGCTGGAAACCGTCGTCCGATGACTCATCCCTGTTGAGCCTCACGACCACCGACCACTTGCCAGTCCAGAATCCAAGGCTGCTCAGGATCTTGGAGGGTTCCTTGACCACTGTGCAGTACCTTGCAAGGAATGTGGCGATGTCCTTGCCTGGGATGTACGGGTTAAGGATTGAAACCGTCACCCGCCTCTCCTCCCTTTGGATTAAGCAGTTGCTTACAAAGCGAGAGAAAGGGGATTCGGGCCTCGCTGCCTTTACCGCCTCCCAGTACCTCCTGCAGGTGTTGAAGGAGGCAAATGTCACATAGAAGATCCCCGTGAAGAAGAAAATGCTGAGGGTTTCAGCCTTGGAGAAACCCTGGTCCAGGACCATCTTCTTAGCGAACACATCCTCAGACATGTCCGGCTCTCTACCATCCACCTTCTTCAGTCGCATGGCCACCGTAGTGCGCATCCAGGGCCGCAGTGTAGGGACGCCTGGATCCGCAGCCTTGCTGGTCGTCGGCTGAGCTGGGGCGGCAGAGGAAGAGGCATCCACGACCCGGGCCTCCTGGCTCTTCCTCGCTTCCTTCTGCTGGGTCTTCTTCATCTCCGGTGCTGGTGCTGAAGAGGCCATCGCTTCTCCCGGTCGAGCTCTTTCCTGGTGGGCGGAGCTATGCAGATCCTCGTCGAAGGGGGCGGAGAGATGCAAATCCTCGTCGCCGGCTTCTTCGGGGTTCAGCGTCGTCCTTCTCGGGGTTCCGGGGCGTCTTCGTCGATCGTTCGTCGGCAGGCGGGATCGAAGTGGTTCTCCGGTCAAACCGTCGGGCACAGGACAATCGAGCAGCAGGCCGAGAGGAAGGTTCACTCTCGTTCCTGGGGAATAGCCCTACACCCAATAGCTGCAGTGAGCTTAAGACGAATTAAATCGCCGATGCCCAAAGGCCGAGTGCAGGGGGTACCCCAGGACCTGAGCCGTCAAGTCAAGGCAGTTCAGTAAGACAAGATACTACACTTGATCTTAGCCAAAAGGCCGAGAAGCGATGGCCACAACGGTTTCCCGAAAACTCCCCTTCTCGGACACCACGTCCTTCTTGTTAAGGCGAAGCCAGACATACATACCCTATTATGCGCTCCACCCTCTCAGATGGCGGACCGGACGTGCTTTCACACTGCATCTCCTATTGCCTAGCACTGCCTCTGTCTTCCTTTCTGCTCTCAAATCTGAATAGCTCCACCCCCCAATCACACTGCGTCTGCTTCCACCTGATGGATGGCAGACATACACGTCTCTGTCTCTGTCTCCGTCTCTGTCTGGCATACATGACATGCAGCTAGCTCTTTGGCTGGCTGTCTCTGTAGCTGGCTGGCTGTCTCTGTGGCTGGCTGCCTAGCTGGCTAGCTTATTATTAGTACCTACCTACCTACCTACCTACCTATCTATCTATCTATCTATCTATCTATCTATCTATCTATCTATCTAATCTATCCTATCTATCCTATCTATTCTATCTAATGTATCTAATCTATCTATCAAAGAACATGGAGGGTGAATTCTCCCAGCTGGAGCCGTAGGCAGGCAGCATCAGCAGGATACATCGGCCGGCCACCAGGAAATCAAATCCAAAGGAAACGGTTTAATAAACTGCACCTACCTTTCCACCTACCTGCTCGGTCGCTTGACCGGCTGCAACTGAGCTGCTTGTTGTGCTGGCAGCTGTGTATAGCAGCAAAGCCTTGATGACATCACGTCCCGCGATGACATCACCAGCACTGGCCCGGCAGCCAAGTTGTAAACAACTCTGCCAGTTGGTTGCCATGGCAACAGAGGCCAGCAAGTCTTGGACAAACAAACTTTTCGTAGCCACACTCGGGCTAATTTTTCGGGGTCGGTCCACCTGCGCACAACACACTCGAGGGATGTTTCTTGCAAAACAGTAGTTTCAGGTGCAGCCGGCTTGTTTCCTTCTTCATTCTTTTGCTCTGTTTTTTGCAAACTCATTAGGGGGTGCACTGAACCTGGAGGCACTGCAATACCAGGTCAATGCCTGGAGAGGACAGAGCAAGCTCTTTTTCCATCTCCCTGTTCTAAAAATCCATTTAATATATGGTCCCCAGATAGGGGACGTATCAGATATTAAACTGATAAGAACAGATACTACACTTGATCTTAGCCAAAAGGCCGAGAAGCGATGGCCACAACGGTTTCCCGAAAACTCCCCTTCTCGGACACCACGTCCTTCTTGTTAAGGCGAAGCCAGACATACATACCCTATTATGCGCTCCACCCTCTCAGATGGCGGACCGGACGTGCTTTCACACTGCATCTCCTATTGCCTAGCACTGCCTCTGTCTTCCTTTCTGCTCTCAAATCTGAATAGCTCCACCCCCCAATCACACTGCGTCTGCTTCCACCTGATGGATGGCAGACATACACGTCTCTGTCTCTGTCTCCGTCTCTGTCTGGCATACATGACATGCAGCTAGCTCTTTGGCTGGCTGTCTCTGTAGCTGGCTGGCTGTCTCTGTGGCTGGCTGCCTAGCTGGCTAGCTTATTATTAGTACCTACCTACCTACCTATCTATCTATCTATCTATCTATCTATCTATCTATCTATCTATCTATCTATCTAATCTATCCTATCTATCCTATCTATTCTATCTAATGTATCTAATCTATCTATCAAAGAACATGGAGGGTGAATTCTCCCAGCTGGAGCCGTAGGCAGGCAGCATCAGCAGGATACATCGGCCGGCCACCAGGAAATCAAATCCAAAGGAAACGGTTTAATAAACTGCACCTACCTTTCCACCTACCTGCTCGGTCGCTTGACCGGCTGCAACTGAGCTGCTTGTTGTGCTGGCAGCTGTGTATAGCAGCAAAGCCTTGATGACATCACGTCCCGCGATGACATCACCAGCACTGGCCCGGCAGCCAAGTTGTAAACAACTCTGCCAGTTGGTTGCCATGGCAACAGAGGCCAGCAAGTCTTGGACAAACAAACTTTTCGTAGCCACACTCGGGCTAATTTTTCGGGGTCGGTCCACCTGCGCACAACACACTCGAGGGATGTTTCTTGCAAAACAGTAGTTTCAGGTGCAGCCGGCTTGTTTCCTTCTTCATTCTTTTGCTCTGTTTTTTGCAAACTCATTAGGGGGTGCACTGAACCTGGAGGCACTGCAATACCAGGTCAATGCCTGGAGAGGACAGAGCAAGCTCTTTTTCCATCTCCCTGTTCTAAAAATCCATTTAATATATGGTCCCCAGATAGGGGACGTATCAGATATTAAACTGATAAGAACAGATACTACACTTGATCTTAGCCAAAAGGCCGAGAAGCGATGGCCACAACGGTTTCCCGAAAACTCCCCTTCTCGGACACCACGTCCTTCTTGTTAAGGCGAAGCCAGACATACATACCCTATTATGCGCTCCACCCTCTCAGATGGCGGACCGGACGTGCTTTCACACTGCATCTCCTATTGCCTAGCACTGCCTCTGTCTTCCTTTCTGCTCTCAAATCTGAATAGCTCCACCCCCCAATCACACTGCGTCTGCTTCCACCTGATGGATGGCAGACATACACGTCTCTGTCTCTGTCTCCGTCTCTGTCTGGCATACATGACATGCAGCTAGCTCTTTGGCTGGCTGTCTCTGTAGCTGGCTGGCTGTCTCTGTGGCTGGCTGCCTAGCTGGCTAGCTTATTATTAGTACCTACCTACCTACCTACCTACCTACCTATCTATCTATCTATCTATCTATCTATCTATCTATCTAATCTATCCTATCTATCCTATCTATTCTATCTAATGTATCTAATCTATCTATCAAAGAACATGGAGGGTGAATTCTCCCAGCTGGAGCCGTAGGCAGGCAGCATCAGCAGGATACATCGGCCGGCCACCAGGAAATCAAATCCAAAGGAAACGGTTTAATAAACTGCACCTACCTTTCCACCTACCTGCTCGGTCGCTTGACCGGCTGCAACTGAGCTGCTTGTTGTGCTGGCAGCTGTGTATAGCAGCAAAGCCTTGATGACATCACGTCCCGCGATGACATCACCAGCACTGGCCCGGCAGCCAAGTTGTAAACAACTCTGCCAGTTGGTTGCCATGGCAACAGAGGCCAGCAAGTCTTGGACAAACAAACTTTTCGTAGCCACACTCGGGCTAATTTTTCGGGGTCGGTCCACCTGCGCACAACACACTCGAGGGATGTTTCTTGCAAAACAGTAGTTTCAGGTGCAGCCGGCTTGTTTCCTTCTTCATTCTTTTGCTCTGTTTTTTGCAAACTCATTAGGGGGTGCACTGAACCTGGAGGCACTGCAATACCAGGTCAATGCCTGGAGAGGACAGAGCAAGCTCTTTTTCCATCTCCCTGTTCTAAAAATCCATTTAATATATGGTCCCCAGATAGGGGACGTATCAGATATTAAACTGATAAGAACAGATACTACACTTGATCTTAGCCAAAAGGCCGAGAAGCGATGGCCACAACGGTTTCCCGAAAACTCCCCTTCTCGGACACCACGTCCTTCTTGTTAAGGCGAAGCCAGACATACATACCCTATTATGCGCTCCACCCTCTCAGATGGCGGACCGGACGTGCTTTCACACTGCATCTCCTATTGCCTAGCACTGCCTCTGTCTTCCTTTCTGCTCTCAAATCTGAATAGCTCCACCCCCCAATCACACTGCGTCTGCTTCCACCTGATGGATGGCAGACATACACGTCTCTGTCTCTGTCTCCGTCTCTGTCTGGCATACATGACATGCAGCTAGCTCTTTGGCTGGCTGTCTCTGTAGCTGGCTGGCTGTCTCTGTGGCTGGCTGCCTAGCTGGCTAGCTTATTATTAGTACCTACCTACCTACCTACCTATCTATCTATCTATCTATCTATCTATCTATCTATCTATCTATCTATCTATCTATCTAATCTATCCTATCTATCCTATCTATTCTATCTAATGTATCTAATCTATCTATCAAAGAACATGGAGGGTGAATTCTCCCAGCTGGAGCCGTAGGCAGGCAGCATCAGCAGGATACATCGGCCGGCCACCAGGAAATCAAATCCAAAGGAAACGGTTTAATAAACTGCACCTACCTTTCCACCTACCTGCTCGGTCGCTTGACCGGCTGCAACTGAGCTGCTTGTTGTGCTGGCAGCTGTGTATAGCAGCAAAGCCTTGATGACATCACGTCCCGCGATGACATCACCAGCACTGGCCCGGCAGCCAAGTTGTAAACAACTCTGCCAGTTGGTTGCCATGGCAACAGAGGCCAGCAAGTCTTGGACAAACAAACTTTTCGTAGCCACACTCGGGCTAATTTTTCGGGGTCGGTCCACCTGCGCACAACACACTCGAGGGATGTTTCTTGCAACACAGTAGTTTCAGGTGCAGCCGGCTTGTTTCCTTCTTCATTCTTTTGCTCTGTTTTTTGCAAACTCATTAGGGGGTGCACTGAACCTGGAGGCACTGCAATACCAGGTCAATGCCTGGAGAGGACAGAGCAAGCTCTTTTTCCATCTCCCTGTTCTAAAAATCCATTTAATATATGGTCCCCAGATAGGGGACGTATCATATATTAAACTTATAAGAACAGATTTTTTTTTTTTTTTTTTTTTTTTTTTTAAAACCATTCAGAATGGTTAAAAAACGATACAAACAGAAACTGCTTATATCTTCCGATATTACTCCAACCATTTCATCATCATGGTCACTTTTTTTATTCTTTAAAAAAAAAACAAAACAAACTCCCTGCCAAAGAACTAAAAGAACCATCACAAGTACAAACACCCCGCACCCCTTAATACTATACAATACTAAATAACTTAAACATTACTATACAAAGAAAAATTAAATAAGCTTACCATAGCCTCAGGCTCTCATACCTCCTTTGTATGCATAATAGGATAATAACCGTATAATAATAACTGATTTTGATCCAGACTTTTCTACTTTTTCCGCAATATCCGGCGGTACACAATAAGTTTCATAAAACCTCCTCCCCTGTCTTTCCAAATGCAAGGCCACTTTTTCGTATAATGATGCTAACGGAAACCTCTTATCAATGGATTCTATATGGTCCCAAAGGTGTCGTGAGACTACTGCATAGTCCCTACGTTCCTCTTCCGTGAGGGATCTTACCATTTTCTTTTTAACTTCCGGCTCTACAGGAGCACTCTCCACATCTCTTGGGACCTTCTCCCTTACTTTTGGAACCCTTCTAATTGAAATGTCCATTTCTTCCTCCTGCTGAGGATTGTCCTTACCTCTACTTACACCCTCCGTCTCTTCCTTACTCTTCCCCTCCTGCGGGGAACTGCCAATGCCCCTAACGGCTTCTTGTCTATCTTCCTGCTCCCTTGCACTTTTCCTCTTAACAGGGCAGGCTGCATACAAATGCTCCTTGCTCCCACATAGATGACAGGTTTTTACCTGGTCACATGACTCAGTCATGTGTCCCTCTTTCTGACACTTGGAACAGAAAAGAACTGTACATTGTTCTTTCATATGACCGTATTGTTTGCATTTCCTGCAAAAAATCTCCATCCCTGAGAAAAACAAGTCTCCATTGACCGCCCCAATCTTAAACCTTGCTGGGGGTACACACAATATTTCATTTTCCAGTACCTTGAACTTTACATGGAACCTCCATTTCATTGTCCACAAACCGTAACGATTCAGGATTTTCCCTTTTGCCGTGACCTCTTCACAATATCTCGCCAGAAAGGCCGCAATCTCCTCCTCCGACACATATGGACTGTACATTCTTATTGTAATCCATCTTTCTCTCCTCGGAAAATGAGACGAGACATCAATACCATTCAATATTGCATTATTTCTTACACTCTCCATCTTACCCAGAAGATAACTGTGATCCTCTTCCGAGCTTAACACCAGATCGTAGATTCCCCGCCTTGGGAATTCCAGTAAGGCCAAGATTTGGCTCCGCTCCAAACCCAGCAACTTAAAGAAAACTTCTTCTACTAGAAAATCCAGGCCCAACTCCTTCTTCCTGGGGTCCTTCACCGTAAAACGTATCCCATTTCTGATTTTTGCGTAAGTTGGGACTTCCTCCGGCACCGTTCCATCTTCGTTTGTCGCTTCCATTCTCAAAGGTCACTCCAACGAAAAAAACCACCTTCGGTGCACCTCCCCTGCGGATGCAGGTAGGTGGGATCGCTTCCCGTTGCCTGGGGACTAAGCCGCCTGCCAATAGCAACAAGGAGGTAATCCTCCAAGGCCGACAGGTCGGGTACCCCAGGCACCTTTCGACCAGATCTCCTGCAGATACTACACTTGATCTTAGCCAAAAGGCCGAGAAGCGATGGCCACAACGGTTTCCCGAAAACTCCCCTTCTCGGACACCACGTCCTTCTTGTTAAGGCGAAGCCAGACATACATACCCTATTATGCGCTCCACCCTCTCAGATGGCGGACCGGACGTGCTTTCACACTGCATCTCCTATTGCCTAGCACTGCCTCTGTCTTCCTTTCTGCTCTCAAATCTGAATAGCTCCACCCCCCAATCACACTGCGTCTGCTTCCACCTGATGGATGGCAGACATACACGTCTCTGTCTCTGTCTCCGTCTCTGTCTGGCATACATGACATGCAGCTAGCTCTTTGGCTGGCTGTCTCTGTAGCTGGCTGGCTGTCTCTGTGGCTGGCTGCCTAGCTGGCTAGCTTATTATTAGTACCTACCTACCTACCTACCTACCTACCTATCTATCTATCTATCTATCTATCTATCTATCTATCTATCTATCTATCTATCTATCTATCTAATCTATCCTATCTATCCTATCTATCCTATCTATTCTATCTAATGTATCTAATCTATCTATCAAAGAACATGGAGGGTGAATTCTCCCAGCTGGAGCCGTAGGCAGGCAGCATCAGCAGGATACATCGGCCGGCCAACAGGAAATCAAATCCAAAGGAAACGGTTTAATAAACTGCACCTACCTTTCCACCTACCTGCTCGGTCGCTTGACCGGCTGCAACTGAGCTGCTTGTTGTGCTGGCAGCTGTGTATAGCAGCAAAGCCTTGATGACATCACGTCCCGCGATGACATCACCAGCACTGGCCCGGCAGCCAAGTTGTAAACAACTCTGCCAGTTGGTTGCCATGGCAACAGAGGCCAGCAAGTCTTGGACAAACAAACTTTTCGTAGCCACACTCGGGCTAATTTTTCGGGGTCGGTCCACCTGCGCACAACACACTCGAGGGATGTTTCTTGCAAAACAGTAGTTTCAGGTGCAGCCGGCTTGTTTCCTTCTTCATTCTTTTGCTCTGTTTTTTGCAAACTCATTAGGGGGTGCACTGAACCTGGAGGCACTGCAATACCAGGTCAATGCCTGGAGAGGACAGAGCAAGCTCTTTTTCCATCTCCCTGTTCTAAAAATCCATTTAATATATGGTCCCCAGATAGGGGACGTATCAGATATTAAACTGATAAGAACAGATTTTTTTTTTTTTTTTTTTTTTTTTTTTTTCCTCCTCAGTTTCTGGACTACAGTCAAATGGCCATCAGGTCACCTACCATGACTCATCACAGCAACCAAGTCCATAAAAAACATCATAGGAATACTAAACAAAAAAACTAAAAACATTCAAAAAACAAAAACACAAAAAACAAAATTGGTCAAGATTACTCACATGTTACCCCATCGCGAAAATTTCCAAATGTCCTCTGCTTTGTCTTCTCCATTCCTTTTCTTTTCCACCAGATAGACGACAAAGACTCTCGCTAAAAACAGTTTTTTGCATTCAATAGGAGAAATAAAAACATGTTTAAAAACCAGCAAATTACGACAATCCCATAAAACTTCTTTAAAAATTGAAAAAACAATCCAACACACTCGGGCACTTGTCTCTTTGCTAAAATCTTGACCAATTAAAATCCTTTGAAAATTAAAATGACTAAGACCAGTAACAGCACTAAAAAAACTCTCTAAAAGGGATAAAAGCGTTTTAGCATAAAAACAGTCCCAAAAAATATGAAAAATGTCCTCCCTCCCAACACAACCTTCTCTAGGGCACTTATCGTTCACACGTATTCCTCGTCCATTCAAAAATGCCCGTGTTGGGAGACATCCATGCAAGGACAGCCACGCCACATCCCTCTGTCTATTAGAGAGACCAAAAACATTAAAAAGGTTCCAGACCTTTGCTGACTGTACAGAATTGCAGAATGGTACTTCATATAACCTCTCGTCTTTTCTCAAGGCTCGCTGTAATTTCTCTTTTTCAGGCTTACCTAAAGAGCTCAGGTTATACTGATCATTGAAGGACCTAAGGACCACATAAAAGGTAGGAATAACAAATGACATGGGTCTACTCAGATCCTTCTCACACCAGCCCCATTTAGTAAACAACCATCCTGCTAAATACCTGCACATGTCAGCGGTCCTACTATTGTTCTGGCTAGTCTTAAAAATCAATAAAAAATAATGCATTTTTAAAAACAAATCAACATTCGGAAAATTAAAACCACCATATTTCTCACTACTTAAAACCTTTTCTCTTCTCATTTTCTCCATCTTAGAACCCCAAAAAAAGATAAAAAGTTTCCTCGTCGTTCTTCTAACCCACAATGGTTTGGGTGGAAAAATCATTGCAATGTATAAAAGCATCGGTAAAATCACAGTCTTAATAATTAAAATTTTTCCTTTAAAAGATAAGTTCCGTAATTTCCAAAAATTTAACTTCTTTTCAATCTTCTGCTCCAACTCCACATAGCTCTTCCTTGCTTTTAGATCTTTCTCATAGGTCATGCCCAGGACATCAATATTGTCTTTTTCCACCACCCCATCCACTACTACTTTTTCCTGCTTACCAAAATTACATAACTGACATTTATTCCAATTTACACTCATTCCACTCACACAACAAAATAATTTAACATGTAAATTGACTCTACGTAAGTCCGCCAGGGATGTACATGTAAAAACCACATCATCCATATAACTTAATGATTTCACTGTCATACCTGCACTACCTGGGATAAAAACACCATCAACACATTTATCTTTTTGCACGGATTTTAAAAGAGCCTCTATAACACAAATAAAAAGAATTGGGGACAGAGGACATCCCTGGCGGACCCCAGATAAAATATTAAAAGCAGGACTAAAATGGCCATTAACTAAAACCTGAGCACTCACATCCTGATAAAAACCTCTGATTACTCTCAATAAAAACTCAGGGACACCAAGACGTTTTAACGCTAAAAACATAAAATTGTGTGGCACCTTGTCATACGCTTTTTCAAAATCTACAGACTCAACAAACAGAGGAGAATTATTAAAACCAGCACTGTAAACAATATCTCTTAAAATCAATAAATTATCAGTAATTCTCCTCCCTGGTACGGCACACACCTGGTACTCCCCCACCATGTGGCCCACCACCTCACTCATTCTTAATGCCACTATTTTTGCAATAATTTTATAATCCACGTTTAAAAGCGTAATTGGTCTCCAATTCTTAATGTCCCTTTCGTCTCCTTTTTTAAAAATAAGAGTAATCATACCCCTCTTCATTGATTCTGATAAAAGTCCTGAATTAAAAACATGCTGGATGACATAAGTAAAATCTTCTTTTAAAATATCCCAAAAAGCAATATAAAATTCTACAGGGAGACCGTCTCCTCCTGGCGTCTTCCCTTTCGCCATCTTGTCTATTGCTTGTTTGATCTCCCCTTCACCAACGTCACCATTTAAAAATTCTTGCATGTTATCAGGAATACAATTATCTAAAACCTTACAATAGTCGTTCATCTCTGCCTCACTAGCTCTGCTTTGATTACTAAAAAGTGTTTTGTAAAAATTACCGACCTCTTCCACCACTTCATCACCAGTCACTTCTCCTGTGGAAGTTAAAACGGATTTAAAATATCCTTTGGCCTTAAAACACTTTTTAAAAAAGAAACGGGAACACTGCTCATCCTCCTCCATCTTCTGTACCTTGGCCGCATACACAATATTCTTCCCCCTTTCCACCAATGCTTTCCTCATCTCTTCTTTTATCTTCTTTACCTCCACCTCCACATCAATCCCAACACTTTTAAATTTATATAGCGCCTCTAGTTGGGATATTAGGTCTGCTTCTTTCTTTCTCTTCTTTTTAGCTTTTTCTATGCAAGTCTTCTTAAAAAATTGTGCGAATCTGACTTTGGACCAGTCCCACCATGCTAAAATATCTTTAAAATTCCGTTTCTTTGACACACAAAATAAAAACTCCTTCTTAAAATCTTCTATTACTTCCTCTTCCTGTAACAGACTTACATTCAGCTTCCACAGCCCTCTCCCAAAGCTAGTGGATTCATTAATACTAATCTCAGCCACCACCATCTTATGGTCTGAGAAAGAAAGCATCACGTGATCGCACCGGACCACCTTAACCCCTTCAGACACAAAAATGTAATCCAACCGGGATCTACAGCGGCCACTATCCGATATATATGTAAATCTGTCATCAGTGCTAATCATCAGCCCAGTATCAATGTAACGTAAGTCTTGTATAATCTGATTTAAAGCATTGGAAGTAACATCAGTTCTTACTTCAGCAGAGCTCTCACGATCATTGGCAGATCGAATACAATTAAAATCTCCAGCGACTACTGTAAAATCACGCCCAGGCATAAAATATTTAAGAGACTCTAAAAATAAAATCCGTGCTTGTTTTTCAGCAGGTGCATAAACATTAAAAATTCTTATTCTCTGTCCCAAAAAATCCAGATTTAAAACCATACAACGTCCTGGAATTAAAATCTGGCAATCTAAAAACTTAATACCATCATTTTTCAATAAAATACCAATGCCTTCATTTTTATTGTCTGTGCATGGAGACCAAAAAGACTGCCCCTTCCTCCACTCATCTCCATGTGGGGCAGATTTTATTGCACATTCTTGTAAACAGAGGATATCCGCATTAACATTCTCGAGGCGCTCTAATATTGCTGCTCTCCTACTTGCAGACCCAATACCTCGCACATTAATTGTAGCCACACATAAACTCATTAAAAAATTAATGAGAAAAAAACATGTTCACAGCCATGGCAGCTACTTTTTAAAACTCTGACTTTCCACTCTCCTCATAACACTCACATTACAATCAGGCGACCCTGGATCAGAGTCCCTGTCCATCTCTTCATTCCACTCCTGAACAGGATCCTCCTGTTCACCAGACCATCTTCCTTTTTTGGATTTCCTCCTCTCACTTTGCAATTCATCCACCTCCTCCTCCTCACCACCAGGGTGTGACTCACCACTCCCCTCGTTAGCACGTTGACCAGGTGTTAATGATGCATCAGATTCCTCTCCACCTTCTTCCATTTGCTCTCCCTCCTCCACCACAGGGTCAGTGCACTTCACTTCCATATCCACACTTAACCCCTCATTCACCAGTGACTCACCACTCCTTACTTCCTCAGAGCCACTTTGTGAGTCATTTTTCAGTTCACTTTTCCTCCCTTTCCCACCTTTTCTCTCTGTACTGGTTGTAGCACTCTGTTGTACATTTTCCACAATCACACCAGTACCAGCACCTCTCACATTTTTTCCAGACACACCAGACTCTCTTTCTTTAGGCATATCCATCTCTTTCTCACCTCCTGTATTTTTGCTCATATGCTCCTTCTTCCCTCCAGCCGCCTCAGCATAACTCCTCTTTTTATACCATAAATTACAATTTTTAGCCAAATGCTCATCACTACCGCATATATCACAAGTTTTCCTCTCTGTGCATGACCCAGCATTATGCCCAGTTTTCCCGCAATTTCTGCAACATTCTCCTCTTTCTGGACACCTGTCCTGGACATGACCATATGCATGACACCGTCTACAATATTCCAACTGCCCGTCATAGAAACAAAATCCTCTTTCTCCTCCAATAGAAAAAACTTGCGGTATACTTTTAAATCCACTTATCACATTTTCATCTTGTTTAAACTTTACCAAAAACTTCCTTTTTCCATTTAGGTAACCGTACTTATTTCTCAGTCTTCCCAAAAACTTTACTTCCTCACAGTAGCGAAGCAAAAAACCAGACACCATTTCATCGGTTACCTTAGGGTTATACATATGGATTACCACCATTTTGGACATTCGCATAAACAAAGGCACAATTTTCACCATTTTCATTACTTCTGGCTCCTCTTTCCTCTTCATCTCTTCCAAATCCTTATAGACACGCTGGCACAACTCGGAATTAAAGAAAGTGATATCGTAAATACCTTGTCTTGCAAAATCTTGTAATCCCAACACATCCGTTACCTGTAGGTACTGAAGCTTCCGGATGATCTCCAGCACCACTTGGTCCAATCCAATTTTCTCCCGATATTGTATGGGGACAAAAATCCTCACTGTGTCCTCGACTCCTCGAGACCGGTCTCCATCCATTTTTGCAGGCTTAAATACCTACGATCGCAACCCCGTAATAATCCAGGGCCCCCACAAGGAGGACCCCGATCACCACCCCCTCTGACCAGACCAAACGCAGCAAAGATACTACACTTGATCTTAGCCAAAAGGCCGAGAAGCGATGGCCACAACGGTTTCCCGAAAACTCCCCTTCTCGGACACCACGTCCTTCTTGTTAAGGCGAAGCCAGACATACATACCCTATTATGCGCTCCACCCTCTCAGATGGCGGACCGGACGTGCTTTCACACTGCATCTCCTATTGCCTAGCACTGCCTCTGTCTTCCTTTCTGCTCTCAAATCTGAATAGCTCCACCCCCCAATCACACTGCGTCTGCTTCCACCTGATGGATGGCAGACATACACGTCTCTGTCTCTGTCTCCGTCTCTGTCTGGCATACATGACATGCAGCTAGCTCTTTGGCTGGCTGTCTCTGTAGCTGGCTGGCTGTCTCTGTGGCTGGCTGCCTAGCTGGCTAGCTTATTATTAGTACCTACCTACCTACCTACCTATCTATCTATCTATCTATCTATCTATCTATCTATCTATCTATCTATCTAATCTATCCTATCTATCCTATCTATTCTATCTAATGTATCTAATCTATCTATCAAAGAACATGGAGGGTGAATTCTCCCAGCTGGAGCCGTAGGCAGGCAGCATCAGCAGGATACATCGGCCGGCCACCAGGAAATCAAATCCAAAGGAAACGGTTTAATAAACTGCACCTACCTTTCCACCTACCTGCTCGGTCGCTTGACCGGCTGCAACTGAGCTGCTTGTTGTGCTGGCAGCTGTGTATAGCAGCAAAGCCTTGATGACATCACGTCCCGCGATGACATCACCAGCACTGGCCCGGCAGCCAAGTTGTAAACAACTCTGCCAGTTGGTTGCCATGGCAACAGAGGCCAGCAAGTCTTGGACAAACAAACTTTTCGTAGCCACACTCGGGCTAATTTTTCGGGGTCGGTCCACCTGCGCACAACACACTCGAGGGATGTTTCTTGCAAAACAGTAGTTTCAGGTGCAGCCGGCTTGTTTCCTTCTTCATTCTTTTGCTCTGTTTTTTGCAAACTCATTAGGGGGTGCACTGAACCTGGAGGCACTGCAATACCAGGTCAATGCCTGGAGAGGACAGAGCAAGCTCTTTTTCCATCTCCCTGTTCTAAAAATCCATTTAATATATGGTCCCCAGATAGGGGACGTATCAGATATTAAACTGATAAGAACAGATACTACACTTGATCTTAGCCAAAAGGCCGAGAAGCGATGGCCACAACGGTTTCCCGAAAACTCCCCTTCTCGGACACCACGTCCTTCTTGTTAAGGCGAAGCCAGACATACATACCCTATTATGCGCTCCACCCTCTCAGATGGCGGACCGGACGTGCTTTCACACTGCATCTCCTATTGCCTAGCACTGCCTCTGTCTTCCTTTCTGCTCTCAAATCTGAATAGCTCCACCCCCCAATCACACTGCGTCTGCTTCCACCTGATGGATGGCAGACATACACGTCTCTGTCTCTGTCTCCGTCTCTGTCTGGCATACATGACATGCAGCTAGCTCTTTGGCTGGCTGTCTCTGTAGCTGGCTGGCTGTCTCTGTGGCTGGCTGCCTAGCTGGCTAGCTTATTATTAGTACCTACCTACCTACCTACCTACCTACCTATCTATCTATCTATCTATCTATCTATCTAATCTATCCTATCTATCCTATCTATTCTATCTAATGTATCTAATCTATCTATCAAAGAACATGGAGGGTGAATTCTCCCAGCTGGAGCCGTAGGCAGGCAGCATCAGCAGGATACATCGGCCGGCCACCAGGAAATCAAATCCAAAGGAAACGGTTTAATAAACTGCACCTACCTTTCCACCTACCTGCTCGGTCGCTTGACCGGCTGCAACTGAGCTGCTTGTTGTGCTGGCAGCTGTGTATAGCAGCAAAGCCTTGATGACATCACGTCCCGCGATGACATCACCAGCACTGGCCCGGCAGCCAAGTTGTAAACAACTCTGCCAGTTGGTTGCCATGGCAACAGAGGCCAGCAAGTCTTGGACAAACAAACTTTTCGTAGCCACACTCGGGCTAATTTTTCGGGGTCGGTCCACCTGCGCACAACACACTCGAGGGATGTTTCTTGCAAAACAGTAGTTTCAGGTGCAGCCGGCTTGTTTCCTTCTTCATTCTTTTGCTCTGTTTTTTGCAAACTCATTAGGGGGTGCACTGAACCTGGAGGCACTGCAATACCAGGTCAATGCCTGGAGAGGACAGAGCAAGCTCTTTTTCCATCTCCCTGTTCTAAAAATCCATTTAATATATGGTCCCCAGATAGGGGACGTATCAGATATTAAACTGATAAGAACAGATTTTTTTGATTGAAAATATCTTTATTACAATCAGTCGTCGTCAGGCATACATAAACTGTGACGCAGCACAGTTCAATAAATAAGACACTACATACTCAGCACCATGGTACAACATACAGCACAGGCTCCCTACGCTATACATCATACCACCCGCTACACTAACATTCCTGCATACCTTAACAATCCTAAAACAACAAACAATAAAGCAATACAGACAAGTGATGGGGTAAGGGGGGTGGGAGAGAGGGGGGTAGGGAGGGGAAATCACAGGCCCGAAGCTTTATTGAAAGACAACACAACACAAGGGGAGAGGGGGAAGGAGAGGGGTATCAATCCTCTTCTTCCTGGTCCGATCTGTCCATGATGGAATAGTCTCTGAGCAGGCTGTGGACCAGCCTGCGGCAGTCCAGAAAGGACATCCTCTCCTTCTTCAGAATGAGGCGGTTCCTGGCAAGCCATATAGCGTCCTTAAAACAGTTCATAAGGCGCCAGGCCTCCCGGGTTGCCTCATCGCCGAAATTCCCAGGGAACAGGCCGTACAGCACCGCGCAGTGCGTTAGCCTGTTCCTGGGCACACAGTCACTGAGTTCAAGTTCCAGGGCGTCCAACAGGCCCTGAGCAAACGGACACTGCCAAAAGAGGTGCGAAGATGTTTCCTCCACGAAGGGGCACCGGGGGCAGTACCGCGTTTTGCACAGGTTGCGGGCATGCATGAATGACCTCAAAGGCAGTCCCCCCTGAATGGCCATCCAAGACAAGTCCTTGTGCCCGTTGGTCAGCTTTGCCGAAGCCACATTTGTCCATACAGTCTCTGCGGTGGCCGCAGCGAGCCCTGGAACGAGCTCCATAGAGTCCTGTGCTCTGATGAGCTTGTGGACAGTTTTTGGCTTCCACAAGTCGGGCTTGAGTCCCTCCAGTTGGTGTTCCCTCACAAACTTGACGACGCCCCCGTAGAACCAGGGAGTGTGCCAGTTGTAAGGGATGGAGCTGTCCCACTTGTCCCAGCTCAGACCCCTCCAGAGGGGGAGGAGGAACAGGCGAGACATGGACCTGCCCGCAGAGCCATTCTTCTGTTGCAGAGTCCTCCGCACACAGTCACATACAAAGGCTGCCCGCAGCAAGGTAGGGATATCCGGAACACCTTTTCCGCCCTTGCGGGGTTCCTTGTACATCACGGAGCGCTTCACTCTGTCCATTTTGGAGCCCCAGATGAAACAAAACACGGTCCTGGTGATGGCCCTGCAGACGGTGACATGGGGGGGCCAGGCCTGTGCGGTGTACTGGAGCACAGGCAGAACTTCGTTCCTCAGGACCAATGCTTTGCCCTCAATGGTGAGGTGTCTGAGGCTCCACAGCCCGATCTTCGTATTGACCTTAGCCAATCGCTCTTCCCAGGACTTGAGGGCCGCGCCTTCCTTTCCGAACCAGACTCCAAGGATCTTGATGAAGTCCGGTTTGATGGTAAACGGGAAGGGGGCGGAGGAAGCCAGGTGCCACTCCCCGAAGAGCATAGCCTCCGACTTCCCGCAGTTGACCTTTGCCCCTGAAGCCTTTCCGAACTTCTCGCAGGTCTGGACGAGTGCGGTCACCGAACGCTGGTCAGCGCAGAAGACGGTCACGTCGTCCATGTACAGCGAGCACTTGACCTCGTGTCGATCGGGTCCGGGTACGGTGATCCCTCTGATCTCTCCGTTCTGCCGTATAGCCTCCGCGAAGGATTCTATAACACAAACAAAAAGGAGAGGTGAGAGAGGGCAGCCTTGTCTGACCCCAGAAAGAACCGGAAAGGGGTCAGTCTTCCAGCCGTTCACCAGTACCCTGCTGAAAATATCAAAATACATCACGTTAACAAAACGACAAAACATATCACCAAGTCCTAACCTACGCAGTGCCCTGCCCATGAACTCGTGAGAGACCCGGTCGAAAGCCTTCTCCTGATCAAGGCTGACCAGGGCCGCGTGTGCACGGCGGCTTTGGATGTAATGGACCGTGTCCCTCACTAGGGCGAGGCTGTCTGCGATCCTGCGGCCGGGAATGCCACAGGTCTGGTCCAGATGGACGACCCGACCGATGACCTTCTTCAGCCGGTTGGCCAGCACCTTGGCGAGGATTTTGTAGTCCACGTTCAAGAGAGAGATGGGACGCCAATTTTTCAAGTCACATCTCTCCCCCTTCCGCTTATACAGGATCGTGATCATACCCTCCCTCAACGACGGAGGCATTCTGCCCTCCACCACCATCTCCTCGTACAGCTCCAACAGGTCCGGGCAAATGAGATCCCCCAGCGCTACATAGAGCTCCGCTGGGAGACCATCACTGCCCGGGGTCCTGCCAGGCCTAAAGGATTTAGCGGCAGAGAGCAGCTCCCCCACCGTCAAGGGGGCGTCCGTGGCCGACGCACCTGCGGGATCAACAACGTTAGTGATACCTGACAGGAACTCGTCGGCCACTTCGGAGTCGGTGGTCTTCGGGGCGTAGAGGCTGCGGTAGAAGCTAGTGACAACCCCCATCACGTCCTCTTTGCCCTTCCGCAAACTTCCGGTCTCATCCCGCAGCTCAGTCAGGGGCGTGTGGCCGGCGTGGAGTTTCCTGAAAAAGAACGAGTTACATTTCTCACCCTTCTCCAGGTTCTCCACCTTGGAACGGAAGACGATTCGCTTGGATTCCTCCTCAAAGTGCCTTTGCAAGCTCTTTTTGGTCTCCTCCAGCTCCTCCTTCACGTCCCAGCCGCACCGGAGAAGGTCTTGCAGTGACCGCAGCTCGCGCTGCAGCCTCCTGAAGTCCCTCTTTCTTCCGCACGCCTGTTGACGACTCTTGGCCTGAAAGAAACTGCGAAATTGAACCTTAACAAATTCCCACCAATCACTGACACGCTCAAACATACATTTATCGTTGCGCCATACGATGTAGGCCTCTCTAAGCTCCTCCAGAACCTCCTCCTGAGCCAGTAGAGCACAATTCAGCTTCCAAGAGCCTGGGCCAGATGGGAAACCATGGCCCAGAACCCCTTGAAACAGAATGGCCCTGTGGTCAGAGAAGAAGCAGGGAACCATAGAGTGCCTAGTCTGCCTGACTGCTCGAGAGGCAAACACAAAGTCAATCCGAGAACGGAGCGAGCCATCGGGGCGGCTCCATGTATAATTAACAGAGCCGTTCCCGATGGACCCAACAACGTCCTGCAAGGATGCTTCAGTCACCATCTCGATGAGCAGTTTGGATGTGACATCCAACTTGACAGATGTCCCAGAACTGCGTCCGTCCGCTTCAATGGGGCAGTTGAAGTCCCCACCCAACACTACAGCCCTGGAGGTTGCGAGCTGGGCCCGCAGGGCCTGGAATAGTTCCAGACGCGCACCCTTCTCAGGAGAGGCATACACATTGATGAGCCTTACGGGCTCCCCCGCCCAAGAGCCGTCTGCAATTAGCAATCTGCCACAGACAAGCTCCTGAACAGAATCAAGTGTAAAGTTGCCTCCCCTGATCAGGATGGCGACCCCTGCGGACTTACAGTCGCCCCCGCCGGACCAGTAGGAGGGACCGTGGGACCACTGCCTGGCCAGATGGTTGTAGGACCTAGAAGAGGACAGAGCACATTCCTGCAACATATACACATCGCACAACTGAGCATTTAAAAACGAAAGAACTGTCTGGAATCTAGACCTATCTCTCATACTCCGCACATTTAAGCTAAAGATGGAAAGATTAGCCATGGGGAGAAAAGAAAAGGGTTAGTCACAGACTCATACGATACCACTCCGGTCGGGCGGATCCTCTTCTTCGGGGCCCGCCGGCCCGACCCATTCCCGTATGCACTCCTCCAGCGCCTCTTTCAGGTGTGCATTCTCTGGGACGTCCTCGAAGTCGAAAGCCTCCGGTTCGTCGACCAGATTCTCCACCACCTGATCCATGTCGCTTTCCTCCGGGAGGTCATCTTCGCAGACCTCGATGATCTTTTTCTTGGAGGTCTCAGCCGATGGGCTGTCCCTCACTTTCCTCTTCCTGTCGGGAACCACTGTGGGGACAAGAGGGGGAAAATCCTCCAAGGAGAGAACCACAGCAGCGGGAGGAAAGGTTAGTGCTGCTGGGTTGGGGGAGTGGGGTGGGAGGGTGGGGGTAGGGGCGGGGGACAGGGGACCCACTGAGGCAATGGGATAGGGGAGGGATTCCTCAGTGGGGGTGGGCGGGGAGGGAGAGGGGGGAGGGGGGGAAGGAGGGGAGGGGGAAGGGGTAGGGAGGGCGGGGGTGGGGGGAGGGTTAGGGGCCGTCGTCCTCTTACCCTCCTTCTTCTTCGTCTCCTTCTCCTTGGGCTTCTGCGCTGCTTGGGCTACGGCCGGCTGCTGGCCGGTCGGAGCTTTGGCAACCACGGATGCCCACGTTCTCTTTTCCCTCTGGGGGCAGGCCCTGTAGCTGTGGTCCGCATGGCCGCAGAGGTTGCAGGTTTTTGCCTTCGGACAGTCCTTGGTCCCATGCCCCGGCACTCGGCAGACTCTACAGGAATCTTCGCTGCAGTCCTTCGCCTGATGACCCTTCTTGCTGCATCTCCTGCAGATCTGCGGCATATCCGGGTAATAGATGAAGCCTGGAGCGTCACCCAAAGAGAAAGCCTGAGGCAGGTGCTGGAAACCGTCGTCCGATGACTCATCCCTGTTGAGCCTCACGACCACCGACCACTTGCCAGTCCAGAATCCAAGGCTGCTCAGGATCTTGGAGGGTTCCTTGACCACTGTGCAGTACCTTGCAAGGAATGTGGCGATGTCCTTGCCTGGGATGTACGGGTTAAGGATTGAAACCGTCACCCGCCTCTCCTCCCTTTGGATTAAGCAGTTGCTTACAAAGCGAGAGAAAGGGGATTCGGGCCTCGCTGCCTTTACCGCCTCCCAGTACCTCCTGCAGGTGTTGAAGGAGGCAAATGTCACATAGAAGATCCCAGTAAAGAAGAAGATGCTGAGGGTTTCAGCCTTGGAGAAACCCTGGTCCAGGACCATCTTCTTGGCGAACACATCCTCAGACATGTCCGGCTCTCTACCATCCACCTTCTTCAGTCGCATGGCCACCGTAGTGCGCATCCAGGGCCGCAGTGTAGGGACGCCTGGATCCGCAGCCTTGCTGGTCGTCGGCTGAGCTGGGGCGGCAGAGGAAGAGGCATCCACGACCTGGGCCTCCTGGCTCTTCCTCGCTTCCTTCCTCTGCTGGGTCTTCTCCGGTGCTGAAGAGGCCATCGCTTCTCCTGGTCGAGCTCCTTCCTGGTGGGCGGAGCTATGCAGATCCTCGTCGAAGGGGGCGGAGAGATGCAAATCCTCGTCGCCGGCTTCTTCGGGGTTCAGCGTCTTCCTTCTCGGGGTTCCGGGGCGTCTTCGTCGATCGTTCGTCGGTAGGCGGGATCGAAGTGGTTCTCCGGTCAAACCGTCGGGCACAGGACAATCGAGCAGCAGGCCGAGAGGAAGGTTCACTCTCGTTCCTGGGGAATAGCCCTACACCCAATAGCTGCAGTGAGCTTAAGACGAATTAAATCGCCGATGCCCAAAGGCCGAGTGCAGGGGGTACCCCAGGACCTGAGCCGTCAAGTCAAGGCAGTTCAGTAAGACAAGGTACTACACTTGATCTTAGCCAAAAGGCCGAGAAGCGATGGCCACAACGGTTTCCCGAAAACTCCCCTTCTCGGACACCACGTCCTTCTTGTTAAGGCGAAGCCAGACATACATACCCTATTATGCGCTCCACCCTCTCAGATGGCGGACCGGACGTGCTTTCACACTGCATCTCCTATTGCCTAGCACTGCCTCTGTCTTCCTTTCTGCTCTCAAATCTGAATAGCTCCACCCCCCAATCACACTGCGTCTGCTTCCACCTGATGGATGGCAGACATACACGTCTCTGTCTCTGTCTCCGTCTCTGTCTGGCATACATGACATGCAGCTAGCTCTTTGGCTGGCTGTCTCTGTAGCTGGCTGGCTGTCTCTGTGGCTGGCTGCCTAGCTGGCTAGCTTATTATTAGTACCTACCTACCTACCTACCTACCTACCTATCTATCTATCTATCTATCTATCTATCTATCTATCTATCTAATCTATCCTATCTATCCTATCTATTCTATCTAATGTATCTAATCTATCTATCAAAGAACATGGAGGGTGAATTCTCCCAGCTGGAGCCGTAGGCAGGCAGCATCAGCAGGATACATCGGCCGGCCACCAGGAAATCAAATCCAAAGGAAACGGTTTAATAAACTGCACCTACCTTTCCACCTACCTGCTCGGTCGCTTGACCGGCTGCAACTGAGCTGCTTGTTGTGCTGGCAGCTGTGTATAGCAGCAAAGCCTTGATGACATCACGTCCCGCGATGACATCACCAGCACTGGCCCGGCAGCCAAGTTGTAAACAACTCTGCCAGTTGGTTGCCATGGCAACAGAGGCCAGCAAGTCTTGGACAAACAAACTTTTCGTAGCCACACTCGGGCTAATTTTTCGGGGTCGGTCCACCTGCGCACAACACACTCGAGGGATGTTTCTTGCAAAACAGTAGTTTCAGGTGCAGCCGGCTTGTTTCCTTCTTCATTCTTTTGCTCTGTTTTTTGCAAACTCATTAGGGGGTGCACTGAACCTGGAGGCACTGCAATACCAGGTCAATGCCTGGAGAGGACAGAGCAAGCTCTTTTTCCATCTCCCTGTTCTAAAAATCCATTTAATATATGGTCCCCAGATAGGGGACGTATCAGATATTAAACTGATAAGAACAGATACTACACTTGATCTTAGCCAAAAGGCCGAGAAGCGATGGCCACAACGGTTTCCCGAAAACTCCCCTTCTCGGACACCACGTCCTTCTTGTTAAGGCGAAGCCAGACATACATACCCTATTATGCGCTCCACCCTCTCAGATGGCGGACCGGACGTGCTTTCACACTGCATCTCCTATTGCCTAGCACTGCCTCTGTCTTCCTTTCTGCTCTCAAATCTGAATAGCTCCACCCCCCAATCACACTGCGTCTGCTTCCACCTGATGGATGGCAGACATACACGTCTCTGTCTCTGTCTCCGTCTCTGTCTGGCATACATGACATGCAGCTAGCTCTTTGGCTGGCTGTCTCTGTAGCTGGCTGGCTGTCTCTGTGGCTGGCTGCCTAGCTGGCTAGCTTATTATTAGTACCTACCTACCTACCTACCTATCTATCTATCTATCTATCTATCTATCTATCTATCTATCTATCTATCTATCTAATCTATCCTATCTATCCTATCTATTCTATCTAATGTATCTAATCTATCTATCAAAGAACATGGAGGGTGAATTCTCCCAGCTGGAGCCGTAGGCAGGCAGCATCAGCAGGATACATCGGCCGGCCACCAGGAAATCAAATCCAAAGGAAACGGTTTAATAAACTGCACCTACCTTTCCACCTACCTGCTCGGTCGCTTGACCGGCTGCAACTGAGCTGCTTGTTGTGCTGGCAGCTGTGTATAGCAGCAAAGCCTTGATGACATCACGTCCCGCGATGACATCACCAGCACTGGCCCGGCAGCCAAGTTGTAAACAACTCTGCCAGTTGGTTGCCATGGCAACAGAGGCCAGCAAGTCTTGGACAAACAAACTTTTCGTAGCCACACTCGGGCTAATTTTTCGGGGTCGGTCCACCTGCGCACAACACACTCGAGGGATGTTTCTTGCAAAACAGTAGTTTCAGGTGCAGCCGGCTTGTTTCCTTCTTCATTCTTTTGCTCTGTTTTTTGCAAACTCATTAGGGGGTGCACTGAACCTGGAGGCACTGCAATACCAGGTCAATGCCTGGAGAGGACAGAGCAAGCTCTTTTTCCATCTCCCTGTTCTAAAAATCCATTTAATATATGGTCCCCAGATAGGGGACGTATCAGATATTAAACTGATAAGAACAGATACTACACTTGATCTTAGCCAAAAGGCCGAGAAGCGATGGCCACAACGGTTTCCCGAAAACTCCCCTTCTCGGACACCACGTCCTTCTTGTTAAGGCGAAGCCAGACATACATACCCTATTATGCGCTCCACCCTCTCAGATGGCGGACCGGACGTGCTTTCACACTGCATCTCCTATTGCCTAGCACTGCCTCTGTCTTCCTTTCTGCTCTCAAATCTGAATAGCTCCACCCCCCAATCACACTGCGTCTGCTTCCACCTGATGGATGGCAGACATACACGTCTCTGTCTCTGTCTCCGTCTCTGTCTGGCATACATGACATGCAGCTAGCTCTTTGGCTGGCTGTCTCTGTAGCTGGCTGGCTGTCTCTGTGGCTGGCTGCCTAGCTGGCTAGCTTATTATTAGTACCTACCTACCTACCTATCTATCTATCTATCTATCTATCTATCTATCTATCTATCTATCTATCTAATCTATCCTATCTATCCTATCTATTCTATCTAATGTATCTAATCTATCTATCAAAGAACATGGAGGGTGAATTCTCCCAGCTGGAGCCGTAGGCAGGCAGCATCAGCAGGATACATCGGCCGGCCACCAGGAAATCAAATCCAAAGGAAACGGTTTAATAAACTGCACCTACCTTTCCACCTACCTGCTCGGTCGCTTGACCGGCTGCAACTGAGCTGCTTGTTGTGCTGGCAGCTGTGTATAGCAGCAAAGCCTTGATGACATCACGTCCCGCGATGACATCACCAGCACTGGCCCGGCAGCCAAGTTGTAAACAACTCTGCCAGTTGGTTGCCATGGCAACAGAGGCCAGCAAGTCTTGGACAAACAAACTTTTCGTAGCCACACTCGGGCTAATTTTTCGGGGTCGGTCCACCTGCGCACAACACACTCGAGGGATGTTTCTTGCAAAACAGTAGTTTCAGGTGCAGCCGGCTTGTTTCCTTCTTCATTCTTTTGCTCTGTTTTTTGCAAACTCATTAGGGGGTGCACTGAACCTGGAGGCACTGCAATACCAGGTCAATGCCTGGAGAGGACAGAGCAAGCTCTTTTTCCATCTCCCTGTTCTAAAAATCCATTTAATATATGGTCCCCAGATAGGGGACGTATCAGATATTAAACTGATAAGAACAGATACTACACTTGATCTTAGCCAAAAGGCCGAGAAGCGATGGCCACAACGGTTTCCCGAAAACTCCCCTTCTCGGACACCACGTCCTTCTTGTTAAGGCGAAGCCAGACATACATACCCTATTATGCGCTCCACCCTCTCAGATGGCGGACCGGACGTGCTTTCACACTGCATCTCCTATTGCCTAGCACTGCCTCTGTCTTCCTTTCTGCTCTCAAATCTGAATAGCTCCACCCCCCAATCACACTGCGTCTGCTTCCACCTGATGGATGGCAGACATACACGTCTCTGTCTCTGTCTCCGTCTCTGTCTGGCATACATGACATGCAGCTAGCTCTTTGGCTGGCTGTCTCTGTAGCTGGCTGGCTGTCTCTGTGGCTGGCTGCCTAGCTGGCTAGCTTATTATTAGTACCTACCTACCTACCTATCTATCTATCTATCTATCTATCTATCTATCTATCTATCTATCTATCTAATCTATCCTATCTATCCTATCTATTCTATCTAATGTATCTAATCTATCTATCAAAGAACATGGAGGGTGAATTCTCCCAGCTGGAGCCGTAGGCAGGCAGCATCAGCAGGATACATCGGCCGGCCACCAGGAAATCAAATCCAAAGGAAACGGTTTAATAAACTGCACCTACCTTTCCACCTACCTGCTCGGTCGCTTGACCGGCTGCAACTGAGCTGCTTGTTGTGCTGGCAGCTGTGTATAGCAGCAAAGCCTTGATGACATCACGTCCCGCGATGACATCACCAGCACTGGCCCGGCAGCCAAGTTGTAAACAACTCTGCCAGTTGGTTGCCATGGCAACAGAGGCCAGCAAGTCTTGGACAAACAAACTTTTCGTAGCCACACTCGGGCTAATTTTTCGGGGTCGGTCCACCTGCGCACAACACACTCGAGGGATGTTTCTTGCAAAACAGTAGTTTCAGGTGCAGCCGGCTTGTTTCCTTCTTCATTCTTTTGCTCTGTTTTTTGCAAACTCATTAGGGGGTGCACTGAACCTGGAGGCACTGCAATACCAGGTCAATGCCTGGAGAGGACAGAGCAAGCTCTTTTTCCATCTCCCTGTTCTAAAAATCCATTTAATATATGGTCCCCAGATAGGGGACGTATCAGATATTAAACTGATAAGAACAGATTTTATTTTTTTGAGAGTCGAGGCAACGTGCTCTCATCACCCAGGTGCTACTAAAAAAGTGTAGCGTGCCACACAAAAAAGTGCACTAGGATGCGGTCTATCGCAAGCCCACTCTAAAAAGAGATGGGCCCCCAACACACCTAATTCCCTTCCCTTCCGGGCCAAAAGGCACCTGCAAAGGTCCAGGACAAATGTCCGCTCTCAGACGAGGCCAAGAGCAGACCGGTAAACAACTACGGCTTGTACCTGAGCGTAACCCAGGCACTCACCGTTCGTCATTCAATCAAAAGGTGGTCACTCCCGAAGGAGAACCGGGGGTGCAGGGAGGCAAGGAGCGCAGATGGCCACACATGCCTCCCCTAGACCTCCGAGGGGTCCCCAAAAGGCGACCGCAACCCGAGAGATCCTAGTGACAAAACAAACGTGGAAAGTGAACACACAGTGACAAAAAGAATAAATAAATCAGACGTGCGCTGTGCAAAACAGCCCGGACATCTGGCCGGATCTATAAAAATTCCTCGTAATTTTCACAGAGCCAGAGGCCGGAAAACTAGAGGTGTGTGCTCAAAGGGGTGTGAATGTGAAGTGCGTGCTCAGTGCCATTCCTCAAATGGGGTCCTACACCCAGTGAGTTCAGGCACCCTGGGGTCACCACTCCCAGGGCACTTCTGCACCTCGACTCTCAACCCCCTCGATACCTCATGGCCAGATCCAGACGGGCATGACCTACTAGGAAGGCTGCTCAGGCCGCACAGCCAACCGTTCTACCCATGCCGTCTGTGTGGTTCTCTGCTCACTTAAGAACAGATTTTTTGATTGAAAATATCTTTATTACAATCAGTCGTCGTCAGGCATACATAAACTGTGACGCAGCACAGTTCAATAAATAAGACACTACATACTCAGCACCATGGTACAACATACAGCACAGGCTCCCTACGCTATACATCGTACCACCCGCTACACTAGCATTCCCGCATACCTTAACAATCCTAAAACAACAAACAATAAAGCAATACAGACAAGTGATGGGGTAAGGGGGGGGTGGGAAAGAGGGGGGTAGGGAGGGGAAATCACAGGCCCGAAGCTTTATTGAAAGACGACACAACACACGGGGAGAGGGGGAAGGAGAGGGGTATCAATCCTCTTCTTCCTGGTCCGTTCTGTCCATGATGGAATAGTCTCTGAGCAGGCTGTGGACCAGCCTGCGGCAGTCCAGAAAGGACATCCTCTCCTTCTTCAGAATGAGGCGGTTCCTGGCAAGCCATATAGCGTCCTTAAAACAGTTCATAAGGCGCCAGGCCTCCCGGGTTGCCTCATCGCCGAAATTCCCAGGGAACAGGCCGTACAGCACCGCGCAGTGCGTTAGCCTGTTCCTGGGCACACAGTCACTGAGTTCAAGTTCCAGGGCGTCCAACAGGCCCTGAGCAAACGGACACTGCCAAAAGAGGTGCAAAGATGTTTCCTCCACGAAGGGGCACCGGGGGCAGTACCGCGTTTTGCACAGGTTGCGGGCATGCATGAATGACCTCAAGGGCAGTCCCCCCTGAATGGCCATCCAAGACAAGTCCTTGTGCCCGTTGGTCAGCTTCGCCGAAGCCACATTTGTCCATACAGTCTCTGCGGTGGCCGCAGTGAGCCCTGGAACGAGCTCCATAGAGTCCTGTGCTCTGATGAGCTTGTGGACAGTTTTTGGCTTCCACAAGTCGGGCTTGAGTCCCTCCAGTTGGTGTTCCCTCACAAACTTGACGACGCCCCCGTAGAACCAGGGAGTGTGCCAGTTGTAAGGGATGGAGCTGTCCCACTTGTCCCAGCTCAGACCCCTCCAGAGGGGGAGGAGGAACAGGCGAGACATGGACCTGCCCGCAGAGCCATTTTTCTGTTGCAGAGTCCTCCGCACACAGTCACATACGAAGGCTGCCCGCAGCAAGGTAGGGATATCCGGAACACCTTTTCCGCCCTTGCGGGGTTCCTTGTACATCACGGAGCGCTTCACTCTGTCCATTTTGGAGCCCCAGATGAAACAAAACACGGTCCTGGTGATGGCCCTGCAGACGGTGACATGGGGGGGCCAGGCCTGTGCGGTGTACTGAAGCACAGGCAGAACTTCGTTCCTCAGGACCAATGCTTTGCCCTCAATGGTGAGGTGTCTGAGGCTCCACAGCCCGATCTTCGTATTGACCTTAGCCAATCGCTCTTCCCAGGACTTGAGGGCCGCGCCTTCCTTTCCGAACCAGACTCCAAGGATCTTGATGAAGTCCGGTTTGATGGTAAACGGGAAGGGGGCGGAGGAAGCCAGGTGCCACTCCCCGAAGAGCATAGCCTCCGACTTCCCGCAGTTGACCTTTGCCCCTGAAGCCTTTCCGAACTTCTCGCAGGTCTGGACGAGTGCGGTCACCGAACGCTGGTCAGCGCAGAAGACGGTCACGTCGTCCATGTACAGCGAGCACTTGACCTCGTGTCGATCGGGTCCGGGTACGGTGATCCCTCTGATCTCTCCGTTCTGCCGTATAGCCTCCGCGAAGGATTCTATAACACAAACAAAAAGGAGAGGTGAGAGAGGGCAGCCTTGTCTGACCCCAGAAAGAACCGGAAAGGGGTCAGTCTTCCAGCCGTTCACCAGTACCCTGCTGAAAATATCAAAATACATAATGTTAACAAAACGACAAAACATATCACCAAGTCCTAACCTACGCAGTGCCCTGCCCATGAACTCGTGAGAGACCCGGTCGAAAGCCTTCTCCTGATCAAGGCTGACCAGGGCCGCGTGTGCACGGCGGCTTTGGATGTAATGGACCGTGTCCCTCACTAGGGCGAGGCTGTCTGCGATCCTGCGGCCGGGAATGCCACAGGTCTGGTCCAGATGGACGACCTGACCGATGACCTTCTTCAGCCGGTTGGCCAGCACCTTGGCGAGGATCTTGTAGTCCACGTTCAAGAGAGAGATGGGACGCCAATTTTTCAAGTCACATCTCTCCCCCTTCCGCTTATACAGGATCGTGATCGTACCCTCCCTCAACGACGGAGGCATTCTACCCTCCACCACCATCTCCTCGTACAGCTCCAACAGGTCCGGGCAAATGAGATCCCCCAGCGCTACATAGAGCTCCGCTGGGAGACCATCACTGCCCGGGGTCCTGCCAGGCCTAAAGGATTTAGCGGCAGAGAGCAGCTCCCCCACCGTCAAGGGGGCGTCCATGGCCGACGCACCTGCGGGATCAACAACGTTAGTGATACCTGACAGGAACTCGTCGGCCACTTCGGAGTCGGTGGTCTTCGGGGAGTAGAGGCTGCGGTAGAAGCTAGTGACAACCCCCATCACGTCCTCTTTGCCCTTCCGCAAACTTCCGGTCTCATCCCGCAGCTCAGTCAGGGGCGTGTGGCCGGCGTGGAGTTTCCTGAAAAAGAACGAGTTACATTTCTCACCCTTCTCCAGGTTCTCCACCTTGGAACGGAAGACGATTCGCTTGGATTCCTCCTCAAAGTGCCTTTGCAAGCTCTTTTTGGTCTCCTCCAGCTCCTCCTTCACGTCCCAGCCGCACCGGAGAAGGTCTTGCAGTGACCGCAGCTCGCGCTGCAGCCTCCTGAAGTCCCTCTTTCTTCCGCACGCCTGTTGACGACTCTTGGCCTGAAAGAAACTGCGAAATTGAGCCTTAACAAATTCCCACCAATCACTAACACGCTCAAACATACATTTATCGTTGCGCCATACGATGTAGGCCTCTCTAAGCTCCTCCAGAACCTCCTCCTGAGCCAGTAGAGCACAATTCAGCTTCCAAGAGCCTGGGCCAGATGGGAAACCATGGCCCAGAACCCCTTGAAACAGAATGGCCCTGTGGTCAGAGAAGAAGCAGGGAACCATAGAGTGCCTAGTCTGCCTGACTGCTCGAGAGGCAAACACAAAGTCAATCCGAGAACGGAGCGAGCCATCGGGGCGGCTCCATGTATAATTAACAGAGCCGTTCCCGATGGACCCAACAACGTCCTGCAAGGATGCTTCAGTCACCATCTCGATGAGCAGTTTGGATGTGACATCCAACTTGACAGATGTCCCAGAACTGCGTCCGTCCGCTTCAATGGGGCAGTTGAAGTCCCCACCCAACACTACAGCCCTGGAGGTTGCGAGCTGGGCCCGCAGGGCCTGGAATAGTTCCAGACGCGCACCCTTCTCAGGAGAGGCATACACATTGATGAGCCTTACGGGCTCCCCCGCCCAAGAGCCGTCTGCAATTAGCAATCTGCCACAGACAAGCTCCTGAACAGAATCAAGTGTAAAGTTGCCTCCCCTGATCAGGATGGCGACCCCTGCGGACTTACAGTCGCCCCCGCCGGACCAGTAGGAGGGACCGTGGGACCACTGCCTGGCCAGATGGTTGTAGGACCTAGAAGAGGACAGAGCACATTCCTGCAACATATACACATCGCACAACTGAGCATTTAAAAATGAAAGAACTGTCTGGAATCTAGACCTATCTCTCATACTCCGCACATTTAAGCTAAAGATGGAAAGATTAGCCATGGGGAGAAAAGAAAAGGGTTAGTCACAGACTCATACGATACCACTCCGGTCGGGCGGATCCTCTTCTTCGGGGCCCGCCGGCCCGACCCATTCCCGTATGCACTCCTCCAGCGCCTCTTTCAGGTGTGCATTCTCTGGGACGTCCTCGAAGTCGAAAGCCTCCGGTTCGTCGACCAGATTCTCCACCACCTGATCCATGTCGCTTTCCTCCGGGAGGTCATCTTCGCAGACCTCGATGATCTTTTTCTTGGAGGTCTCAGCCGACGGGCTGTCCCTCACTTTCCTCTTCCTGTCGGGAACCACTGTGGGGACAAGAGGGGGAAAATCCTCCAAGGAGAGAACCACAGCAGCGGGAGGAAAGGTTAGTGCTGCTGGGTTGGGGGAGTGGGGTGGGAGGGTGGGGGTAGGGGCGGGGGACAGGGGGCCCACTGAGGCAATGGGATAGGGGAGGGATTCCTCAGTGGGGGTGGGCGGGGAGGGAGAGGGGGGAGGGGGGGAAGGAGGGGAGGGGGAAGGGGTAGGGAGGGCGGGGGTGGGGGGAGGGTTAGGGGCCGTCGTCCTCTTACCCTCCTTCTTCTTCTTCTCCTTCTCCTTGGGCTTCTGCGCTGCTTGGGCTACGGCCGGCTGCTGGCCGGTCGGAGCTTTGGCAACCACGGATGCCCACGTTCTCTTTTCCCTCTGGGGGCAGGCCCTGTAGCTGTGGTCCGCATGGCCGCAGAGGTTGCAGGTTTTTGCCTTCGGACAGTCCTTGGTCCCGTGCCCCGGCACTCGGCAGACTCTACAGGAATCTTCGCTGCAGTCCTTCGCCTGATGACCCTTCTTGCTGCATCTCCTGCAGATCTGCGGCATATCCGGGTAATAGATGAAGCCTGGAGCGTCACCCAAAGAGAAAGCCTGAGGCAGGTGCTGGAAACCGTCGTCCGATGACTCATCCCTGTTGAGCCTCACGACCACCGACCACTTGCCAGTCCAGAATCCAAGGCTGCTCAGGATCTTGGAGGGTTCCTTGACCACTGTGCAGTACCTTGCAAGGAATGTGGCGATGTCCTTGCCTGGGATGTACGGGTTAAGGATTGAAACCGTCACCCGCCTCTCCTCCCTTTGGATTAAGCAGTTGCTTACAAAGCGAGAGAAAGGGGATTCGGGCCTCGCTGCCTTTACCGCCTCCCAGTACCTCCTGCAGGTGTTGAAGGAGGCAAATGTCACATAGAAGATCCCCGTGAAGAAGAAAATGCTGAGGGTTTCAGCCTTGGAGAAACCCTGGTCCAGGACCATCTTCTTAGCGAACACGTCCTCAGACATGTCCGGCTCTCTACCATCCACCTTCTTCAGTCGCATGGCCACCGTAGTGCGCATCCAGGGCCGCAGTGTAGGGACGCCTGGATCCGCAGCCTTGCTGGTCGTCGGCTGAGCTGGGGCGGCAGAGGAAGAGGCATCCACGACCCGGGCCTCCTGGCTCTTCCTCGCTTCCTTCTGCTGGGTCTTCTTCATCTCCGGTGCTGGTGCTGAAGAGGCCATCGCTTCTCCCGGTCGAGCTCTTTCCTGGTGGGCGGAGCTATGCAGATCCTCGTCGAAGGGGGCGGAGAGATGCAAATCCTCGTCGCCGGCTTCTTCGGGGTTCAGCGTCGTCCTTCTCGGGGTTCCGGGGCGTCTTCGTCGATCGTTCGTCGGTAGGCGGGATCGAAGTGGTTCTCCGGTCAAACCGTCGGGCACAGGACAATCGAGCAGCAGGCCGAGAGGAAGGTTCACTCTCGTTCCTGGGGAATAGCCCTACACCCAATAGCTGCAGTGAGCTTAAGACGAATTAAATCGCCGATGCCCAAAGGCCGAGTGCAGGGGGTACCCCAGGACCTGAGCCGTCAAGTCAAGGCAGTTCAGTAAGACAAGATACTACACTTGATCTTAGCCAAAAGGCCGAGAAGCGATGGCCACAACGGTTTCCCGAAAACTCCCCTTCTCGGACACCACGTCCTTCTTGTTAAGGCGAAGCCAGACATACATACCCTATTATGCGCTCCACCCTCTCAGATGGCGGACCGGACGTGCTTTCACACTGCATCTCCTATTGCCTAGCACTGCCTCTGTCTTCCTTTCTGCTCTCAAATCTGAATAGCTCCACCCCCCCATCACACTGCGTCTGCTTCCACCTGATGGATGGCAGACATACACGTCTCTGTCTCTGTCTCCGTCTCTGTCTGGCATACATGACATGCAGCTAGCTCTTTGGCTGGCTGTCTCTGTAGCTGGCTGGCTGTCTCTGTGGCTGGCTGCCTAGCTGGCTAGCTTATTATTAGTACCTACCTACCTACCTACCTACCTATCTATCTATCTATCTATCTATCTATCTATCTATCTATCTATCTATCTAATCTATCCTATCTATCCTATCTATTCTATCTAATGTATCTAATCTATCTATCAAAGAACATGGAGGGTGAATTCTCCCAGCTGGAGCCGTAGGCAGGCAGCATCAGCAGGATACATCGGCCGGCCACCAGGAAATCAAATCCAAAGGAAACGGTTTAATAAACTGCACCTACCTTTCCACCTACCTGCTCGGTCGCTTGACCGGCTGCAACTGAGCTGCTTGTTGTGCTGGCAGCTGTGTATAGCAGCAAAGCCTTGATGACATCACGTCCCGCGATGACATCACCAGCACTGGCCCGGCAGCCAAGTTGTAAACAACTCTGCCAGTTGGTTGCCATGGCAACAGAGGCCAGCAAGTCTTGGACAAACAAACTTTTCGTAGCCACACTCGGGCTAATTTTTCGGGGTCGGTCCACCTGCGCACAACACACTCGAGGGATGTTTCTTGCAAAACAGTAGTTTCAGGTGCAGCCGGCTTGTTTCCTTCTTCATTCTTTTGCTCTGTTTTTTGCAAACTCATTAGGGGGTGCACTGAACCTGGAGGCACTGCAATACCAGGTCAATGCCTGGAGAGGACAGAGCAAGCTCTTTTTCCATCTCCCTGTTCTAAAAATCCATTTAATATATGGTCCCCAGATAGGGGACGTATCAGATATTAAACTGATAAGAACAGATTTTTTTTTTTTTTTTTTTTTTTTTTAATTCTTTTATTAAAAATTAACACGTAATAACATGAACATTTGAACAAGTTCAAAAGGTATTCACTTGTAGCAAGAAATGAAGTATCATAAATAAAGTACAAAATTTACATTTACATTTTATATACAATTCAAAACAAGAAAAACCAATAATGCAATTTTGGATTTATGAAAGCCATGCTTTCCATTTTTTGAATTTCCAGATGCCTTCAGCATCAGAACCATGTCGTTTTTTGTCCACAAGATAATATAAGTACAATTTGCCACGGATCATGCCCATGCAATCTTCCAATTCAATTTTTTGTTGCTTAAACACCAAGATATTTCTGGCATCCCACAAAGCTTCTTTGACACAGTTCACAATAAACCATAGTAATCTGGCCTTTATTTTGTCCACTCCACATAGACCATACATCATCATATAAAAGGTGAGTACTTCGATACCCGTTAGACCTCTAATCATTTTACCCATACCCTTCCACACATCCTTAGCGTAGTCACACTCCCAGAAAACATGTACAACATTCTCACATTTATTACAATTCTCTCTTGGGCAGACCTCACTATCTACCATCCTTCTTCTTCTTTGAAATTCTCTCGTGGGTAAACATCCATGCACAGACATCCATGCCACATCTTTTTGGCGGTTTGTTAAGTCTTTTTCACTTACATTTTTCCAGACTTCTACACTCTCTGTCTCATTCAATCCACTAACACATCCAACACTTTCTCTCAATTCTAAACCTCTCATGACTTTTTTACTATCATTCCACATTTCAGATGTCAGATCACTCAAATCATTCCTCCTAATGCATCTTTCAATCCTCACGTAAAACCATGGCGCACTAAACCTACATGGTTTCCTCAAATCTGACTCCAGTAAATTGTATTTTTTTAACACACAACCAGCTAGATATTTCAACATACATCCATTCATACTATCTTTCTTACTCAGACGGACACAATTACTCACATATTTTATTGTCAGAAACCTTTCAATATTAGGTAGGTTTTTCCCACCGCATTTTTTTGTTTTCATTATTTTTTTACGATTTAGCTTTTCCATTTTTGAGTTCCAGAAAAACATAAAAATTAATCTAATTATTCTTTTAAGGCATCTATCTGGAGCCGGAAAAACATTATTTACATATAGAAGAATTGGAAAAAGAACAGCTTTTATTATCAGCACCCTTCCTTCAATGGTTAAAGTCCTTAGAGACCAGAAATCAGTTTTTCTTTTTATTTTATTATAAGCTATCTCCCAACTTTGTTTTCCATACAACTCATAGTCAAAAATAATACCCAGAATTTCCACCCCTCCTTCGATTATAGGCCAACCGCAGAGATCAATCTCTCTCCATGCACCAAAACATTTAACTCCACTTTTACTCACATTTAGTTTAAGACCACTCACCATACAAAAACATTCAATCAATAATTTTGCTCTCCTTAAACCTGCTTGACTCTTACATACCACTGTTATGTCATCCATGTAGCCAATCACTCTTAAATCTCTCCCTCCACTTCCAGGCACTTCCACACCACGCATAACTTTATCTCTCCTTATCATCCCTAATAAAGGCTCTATAACACAAATGAACAAGATAGGAGACAGGGGACACCCCTGTCTCACCCCTGACCTAATATTTACATTTTTGCTCAGACACCCATTCACTTGCACCTTGCTCACAACATTAGAATACAATATCCCTATCCATTTAATCATTCGCTCAGACACACCCATCTTACGCAACACATTTAACATAAACTGGTGATTGACATTATCATATGCTTTTTCAAAATCAACCGCTAGAATAGCTATTGGCTGTTTTCTATCTTTACAATCATACAATACGTCACGCACACCCATTAAACTTTCATATATCTGTCTCCCTGGAACACCACACACCTGCTCTTCACCAACCATTTTATCCACTACATTCTTCAATCTTTCAGCAATCACTTTGGCAATAAGTTTATAGTCACAGTTAAGGAGCGCTATAGGCCTCCAATTTTTTAAATCCTTTTTATTACCTTTTTTGTATAATAATACAACCACACTCTCACTCATACTTTGTGACAAACACCCTCTCTCCAGTACATCCTTACATACCTCATACACATGAGAACCAATTAAGTCCCAGAACTTACAATAAAATTCTATAGGTAACCCATCATTTCCGGCCACCTTCCCTTTTTGCATTGTTTTCACTATGGATTCCACCTCTTCCATAGTAAAATCTCTCCCTAACCATTCACTGTCTTCCAGACCTAGGCATCCTTCAATGTATTCCAAACATTCTTTCTCCTGATCAATCTCTCTTTTTTTGTTTGAAAATAAATGGGAATAATATTTCCATATTTCATCCAGCACCTTATCTTTGCCATGCACCTCCTCACCATCCTTATTTATCACACTCTCCATTCCCACTCTTTTACCATAGGTTTTCTTAAAGAAATATTTTGTGCATTTTTCATCTTGTTCTTTAACCACTATTCTGGATTGTGCAATTATTTTTTTCCCTTTTTCATGTAGGCAATTTCTTACTTTTTCCCTGGTTTCCAGAATTTCATTTTTAACCTCCAACCCTCCTTTCTGTAAACATTCTAGATATTCCAGTCTGATTTGCCACATTTCATATTCGTCACGTTGTTTTTTTGCCTTTATACAGCCAGCTTTAATAAAAAACCTTTTGGTTTGCAATTTAACCCATTCCCACCATTCAGTTACACAGGAAAATTCACTCTTTTTATTCATCCACATCCTAAAGCATTCGCAATACCTCTCACACACACACTCATCCTCTAGCAAAGAGATGTTCAGCTTCCACACACCCTTTCCATGCCAGCATTCACTCTTTGTGCTGATACAACATTCAAGCATAGCATGGTCTGTATAGGGCAGACGCCGCAAAGAAAACTTTTTAATTTGCAAAAATCTGGAAAGAAAACAAAAATCTATACGTGAGCTGATGTTTCCTTTGTCACTGTAATAAGTAAAACCCTTAGAATCATCAGTAGTGTTTGCTTTACTTTCTACAAATGCATCCTGCAGCCCAAACAGGCTAATTATCTCTTTCAGCTGTTTACCACTCTTGTCCAGCTGTTTACCACAGCCCTCCCTGTCTCCCACCTGGAGGATGCAATTAAAGTCCCCAGTCAGGATAATGTTGTCCTGTCCACCCAAAAAAAAGTATAATTTCTCAAACATTTCTTCCCTTTCCTTTTTGTCAGGTGGAGCATAGACATTAATTAGTTTAAACATAACACCATTTTTTTCAAAACAAACTAAGAGAATTCTTCCCTGTACAATGTGTATAACATTTTTTATAACATAATTGTAACCTCTAAACAAAACCCCTACTCCAGCATTTCTATGCTTACTAGTGGACCACACACTATGTCCGTGTGTCCATTGTGCTGTATGCGGTTCCTCCTTTATGCTACATTCTTGTAAACAAAAAATATCATGAGGTAAAACAGAAAGTGATTCAAAAATAGCTGCTCTTCTCTCAGCAGATCTAATGCTCCTCACATTTAGGGAGCTAACAGAAAGTAGCATTTCCATCAGGAGTACCTAGGGGAAAAAAAGATTAATCATACAGAAAAAAATTAAATCATGACTTTTTACCATCACTTTTTTTAGCCGCTCTCCCTCGCACTGGAGGGCGAGGGTTCTTTTCGGAGGTTTTGTCCTGTACCCCCTGCATGACGCTCCACTCTGTTCTGCCCTTTTTCGGATCCCCTGTGCCTTTCCTGAAGCCCAGGGTTTTTGACAGTTCCACCACAGTATTTTTATCCAAGAAACACTGGCTGTCTAAAGAGGAGGCGTCCGAGTCCACATCAGAGACGTCCTCCCCCCTAGCAGACGGGCTAGAAAACTCCTCAATGTTCTCACTAGGATTCAGTGAGACAGTAATGTCAGGTGCTTTTCTCTTTAAAGAGGCTTTGTCCACCTCCATCTCAGGCTCACTTTGTTCTTTAGTAGCAGAACACTTTCCGCTGTCAGCAACAGGAGCTTGTTCCCCTTCAGCAACAAGGGGGTCAGGGGGTGCACTAGGAAGGGCGTCCTCCACCCCATCAGCAGGAGCAGTATCGGGGGGCACGTCCGCAGCAGGTTGGACGTGCTCAGCAAGCTGGCCACTCACCACCCCAGCATAAGATCTTCTTGGTGCTGGGGACACACCAGGGCATTGCCTGGCCAGGTGCTCAGTGGAATTGCAAAAATGACACTTTCTGGCTGCCTCACAATCAGCAGTTCTATGACCAGGCTTTAGGCAGTTTCTGCATACCTGGCCAGTTTTGCAGTCTTTTTTGGTATGTCCGAAGCTGAAACAATCCCTGCAAAACTCAGGCTGTCCGGGGTAGAATAGGTTGCCTCTATTGGGGCCTATAGAAAACATTTGGGGAGGGTGGGCAGTGCCATCCACCTCTCCCTCAGACTTCCGGAATTCCACCCAAAAACGTCTTAATCCATTAAAAGTTCCCAGGACGTTTTTCTTTCTTTCCCCAGGGGAAACATATGTGCAATACCTTGCCAGGAAGGTTGAAATCTCTTCATCTCTCACAAATGGATTATACATTTGCACTGTTACAGGCACACGCTGCTTCCTTGGGGGCGTGGCTACAACAAATTTGCATCCCTGCAGTTTGGGATGATTAGCAAGTTCCTGGCTCCTTGTATAACATGTTCTGAAGGAATTCTGGGTATTGAAGGTGATATCATAGAATCCCAGGGTGGGGAAAGCTTGTACACAGAAGATTTCGTGTCTTTCCATTTTTAAGGTCTCCTCAATCAATTTAGCCTGGACATCCACGATGGTCCATTCACTTTTCTTTGCCTCTGGCACATACAGCCGCACTGTGTTGGGCGCTGTGGGTAGGTTCGCTGCCATCGTGCAGGTCCTCGCCGTCTCCAGCTAATTGCAGCCGCAGCTGCAGCCTAATGGCGCGCGTGCCCCTGTGATAAGAACAGACACTACGCTTGATCTTAGCCAAAAGGCCGAGAAGCGATGGCCACAACGGTTTCCCGAAAACTCCCCTTCTCGGACACCACGTCCTTCTTGTTAAGGCGAAGCCAGACATACATACCCTATTATGCGCTCCACCCTCTCAGATGGCGGACCGGACGTGCTTTCACACTGCATCTCCTATTGCCTAGCACTGCCTCTGTCTTCCTTTCTGCTCTCAAATCTGAATAGCTCCACCCCCCAATCACACTGCGTCTGCTTCCACCTGATGGATGGCAGACATACACGTCTCTGTCTCTGTCTCCGTCTCTGTCTGGCATACATGACATGCAGCTAGCTCTTTGGCTGGCTGTCTCTGTAGCTGGCTGGCTGTCTCTGTGGCTGGCTGCCTAGCTGGCTAGCTTATTATTAGTACCTACCTACCTACCTACCTATCTATCTATCTATCTATCTATCTATCTATCTATCTATCTATCTAATCTATCCTATCTATCCTATCTATTCTATCTAATGTATCTAATCTATCTATCAAAGAACATGGAGGGTGAATTCTCCCAGCTGGAGCCGTAGGCAGGCAGCATCAGCAGGATACATCGGCCGGCCACCAGGAAATCAAATCCAAAGGAAACGGTTTAATAAACTGCACCTACCTTTCCACCTACCTGCTCGGTCGCTTGACCGGCTGCAACTGAGCTGCTTGTTGTGCTGGCAGCTGTGTATAGCAGCAAAGCCTTGATGACATCACGTCCCGCGATGACATCACCAGCACTGGCCCGGCAGCCAAGTTGTAAACAACTCTGCCAGTTGGTTGCCATGGCAACAGAGGCCAGCAAGTCTTGGACAAACAAACTTTTCGTAGCCACACTCGGGCTAATTTTTCGGGGTCGGTCCACCTGCGCACAACACACTCGAGGGATGTTTCTTGCAAAACAGTAGTTTCAGGTGCAGCCGGCTTGTTTCCTTCTTCATTCTTTTGCTCTGTTTTTTGCAAACTCATTAGGGGGTGCACTGAACCTGGAGGCACTGCAATACCAGGTCAATGCCTGGAGAGGACAGAGCAAGCTCTTTTTCCATCTCCCTGTTCTAAAAATCCATTTAATATATGGTCCCCAGATAGGGGACGTATCAGATATTAAACTGATAAGAACAGATACTACACTTGATCTTAGCCAAAAGGCCGAGAAGCGATGGCCACAACGGTTTCCCGAAAACTCCCCTTCTCGGACACCACGTCCTTCTTGTTAAGGCGAAGCCAGACATACATACCCTATTATGCGCTCCACCCTCTCAGATGGCGGACCGGACGTGCTTTCACACTGCATCTCCTATTGCCTAGCACTGCCTCTGTCTTCCTTTCTGCTCTCAAATCTGAATAGCTCCACCCCCCAATCACACTGCGTCTGCTTCCACCTGATGGATGGCAGACATACACGTCTCTGTCTCTGTCTCCGTCTCTGTCTGGCATACATGACATGCAGCTAGCTCTTTGGCTGGCTGTCTCTGTAGCTGGCTGGCTGTCTCTGTGGCTGGCTGCCTAGCTGGCTAGCTTATTATTAGTACCTACCTACCTACCTATCTATCTATCTATCTATCTATCTATCTATCTATCTATCTATCTAATCTATCCTATCTATCCTATCTATTCTATCTAATGTATCTAATCTATCTATCAAAGAACATGGAGGGTGAATTCTCCCAGCTGGAGCCGTAGGCAGGCAGCATCAGCAGGATACATCGGCCGGCCACCAGGAAATCAAATCCAAAGGAAACGGTTTAATAAACTGCACCTACCTTTCCACCTACCTGCTCGGTCGCTTGACCGGCTGCAACTGAGCTGCTTGTTGTGCTGGCAGCTGTGTATAGCAGCAAAGCCTTGATGACATCACGTCCCGCGATGACATCACCAGCACTGGCCCGGCAGCCAAGTTGTAAACAACTCTGCCAGTTGGTTGCCATGGCAACAGAGGCCAGCAAGTCTTGGACAAACAAACTTTTCGTAGCCACACTCGGGCTAATTTTTCGGGGTCGGTCCACCTGCGCACAACACACTCGAGGGATGTTTCTTGCAAAACAGTAGTTTCAGGTGCAGCCGGCTTGTTTCCTTCTTCATTCTTTTGCTCTGTTTTTTGCAAACTCATTAGGGGGTGCACTGAACCTGGAGGCACTGCAATACCAGGTCAATGCCTGGAGAGGACAGAGCAAGCTCTTTTTCCATCTCCCTGTTCTAAAAATCCATTTAATATATGGTCCCCAGATAGGGGACGTATCAGATATTAAACTGATAAGAACAGATACTACACTTGATCTTAGCCAAAAGGCCGAGAAGCGATGGCCACAACGGTTTCCCGAAAACTCCCCTTCTCGGACACCACGTCCTTCTTGTTAAGGCGAAGCCAGACATACATACCCTATTATGCGCTCCACCCTCTCAGATGGCGGACCGGACGTGCTTTCACACTGCATCTCCTATTGCCTAGCACTGCCTCTGTCTTCCTTTCTGCTCTCAAATCTGAATAGCTCCACCCCCCAATCACACTGCGTCTGCTTCCACCTGATGGATGGCAGACATACACGTCTCTGTCTCTGTCTCCGTCTCTGTCTGGCATACATGACATGCAGCTAGCTCTTTGGCTGGCTGTCTCTGTAGCTGGCTGGCTGTCTCTGTGGCTGGCTGCCTAGCTGGCTAGCTTATTATTAGTACCTACCTACCTACCTATCTATCTATCTATCTATCTATCTATCTATCTATCTATCTAATCTATCCTATCTATCCTATCTATTCTATCTAATGTATCTAATCTATCTATCAAAGAACATGGAGGGTGAATTCTCCCAGCTGGAGCCGTAGGCAGGCAGCATCAGCAGGATACATCGGCCGGCCACCAGGAAATCAAATCCAAAGGAAACGGTTTAATAAACTGCACCTACCTTTCCACCTACCTGCTCGGTCGCTTGACCGGCTGCAACTGAGCTGCTTGTTGTGCTGGCAGCTGTGTATAGCAGCAAAGCCTTGATGACATCACGTCCCGCGATGACATCACCAGCACTGGCCCGGCAGCCAAGTTGTAAACAACTCTGCCAGTTGGTTGCCATGGCAACAGAGGCCAGCAAGTCTTGGACAAACAAACTTTTCGTAGCCACACTCGGGCTAATTTTTCGGGGTCGGTCCACCTGCGCACAACACACTCGAGGGATGTTTCTTGCAAAACAGTAGTTTCAGGTGCAGCCGGCTTGTTTCCTTCTTCATTCTTTTGCTCTGTTTTTTGCAAACTCATTAGGGGGTGCACTGAACCTGGAGGCACTGCAATACCAGGTCAATGCCTGGAGAGGACAGAGCAAGCTCTTTTTCCATCTCCCTGTTCTAAAAATCCATTTAATATATGGTCCCCAGATAGGGGACGTATCAGATATTAAACTGATAAGAACAGATACTACACTTGATCTTAGCCAAAAGGCCGAGAAGCGATGGCCACAACGGTTTCCCGAAAACTCCCCTTCTCGGACACCACGTCCTTCTTGTTAAGGCGAAGCCAGACATACATACCCTATTATGCGCTCCACCCTCTCAGATGGCGGACCGGACGTGCTTTCACACTGCATCTCCTATTGCCTAGCACTGCCTCTGTCTTCCTTTCTGCTCTCAAATCTGAATAGCTCCACCCCCCAATCACACTGCGTCTGCTTCCACCTGATGGATGGCAGACATACACGTCTCTGTCTCTGTCTCCGTCTCTGTCTGGCATACATGACATGCAGCTAGCTCTTTGGCTGGCTGTCTCTGTAGCTGGCTGGCTGTCTCTGTGGCTGGCTGCCTAGCTGGCTAGCTTATTATTAGTACCTACCTACCTACCTACCTACCTATCTATCTATCTATCTATCTATCTATCTATCTATCTATCTAATCTATCCTATCTATCCTATCTATTCTATCTAATGTATCTAATCTATCTATCAAAGAACATGGAGGGTGAATTCTCCCAGCTGGAGCCGTAGGCAGGCAGCATCAGCAGGATACATCGGCCGGCCACCAGGAAATCAAATCCAAAGGAAACGGTTTAATAAACTGCACCTACCTTTCCACCTACCTGCTCGGTCGCTTGACCGGCTGCAACTGAGCTGCTTGTTGTGCTGGCAGCTGTGTATAGCAGCAAAGCCTTGATGACATCACGTCCCGCGATGACATCACCAGCACTGGCCCGGCAGCCAAGTTGTAAACAACTCTGCCAGTTGGTTGCCATGGCAACAGAGGCCAGCAAGTCTTGGACAAACAAACTTTTCGTAGCCACACTCGGGCTAATTTTTCGGGGTCGGTCCACCTGCGCACAACACACTCGAGGGATGTTTCTTGCAAAACAGTAGTTTCAGGTGCAGCCGGCTTGTTTCCTTCTTCATTCTTTTGCTCTGTTTTTTGCAAACTCATTAGGGGGTGCACTGAACCTGGAGGCACTGCAATACCAGGTCAATGCCTGGAGAGGACAGAGCAAGCTCTTTTTCCATCTCCCTGTTCTAAAAATCCATTTAATATATGGTCCCCAGATAGGGGACGTATCAGATATTAAACTGATAAGAACAGATTTTTTTTTTTTAAGTTGGCTACCCCTTACAACGGGGGCTTTCTTTATTTAAGTCAACAAATTATTACAAAAACAAAGTATTTTTACAAGGATAAAAATGTACAATAAAATACAATTTTTTCCAATAAAATACAATTGTTTTGCATAAAAACACATAAAATCATATTAAAAGGGACTTGGTGGACTTATATCACAGAGCTCCATTCACTTAAAAACCATTTTCTTGCTAAAACAGGGAAATGCTTTCTGTCCAATAAATAATAATAATACATCTCATTAAGACAAATGGTTAAAATGTCCTTCACAGATAAAACCTCATGTTTGTATAATAAAATATTCCTGGCCTTCCACAGAGCTGCCTTCACACAGTTTATAGTCTTCCATGCCATGATTTCTTGAGTCCTTGTTGGGCATTCCAAGCAACCATAAAAAACAGCAGCGTGATTCAGTTCTTTAAGTCCAGTGATTCTTTTTATCAGAGGGGATATTTTAGTCCATACGTGTTGCGTGTAAAAACAAGTCCAAAACAGATGGTGCACGGTCTCTGCTTCCTGGCAGCCTCCCCTCGGACAGATCGCTGAGTTGGTTAAACCTCTTCGGTGCTGGAATGCCCGGCATGGAAGACACTCGTGGATGCAGCTCCAGGCCAGGTCTTTCTGTGGATTAAAAATATAATTAGCATTGGCCATTTCCCATATTTTTTTACATTTTTCTTCATTAAAATTTTTAATAGGAGCAATAAAACCACTTTCCTTCACAGCCTTTAAAATCTTTTTACTGTTTGTCAAGTTTTGAGCGCTTTTCCCCTTCAGACCATAAAAACTAACTGTTGTCTCTAAAATCTTATAATGCTTGGGTAGATTAAAAGCGTACGGGGAAGTTAAAATGGTTGAAAACCACCCGTTTCTCCTCATAAAATACCCAGTATTAAAACGTATAAAATAAGACCAGTAGTTCTCTTTGGACAGGGAGTTAAAACACATGCTAAAAAACTTGATTAAAAGAAAGGCTTTAAAATCAGGAAAGTCCTTACCACCCATCTTCTTAGGTTTACATACAGTTTCTCTTTTTAGCTTTTCCATCTTGGAGCTCCATAAAAAGGTAAAACAAGCTTTGGTTATTTTTTTAAGAACAACTTCTGGAGGGGGAAACACCATACTTAAATACAATAAAAGAGGTAAAATCACCATTTTGGTAATTAAAACCCTCCCCTCCATCGTCAGCTTTCTCATATTCCACATACATAGCTTTTGGTTTACTTTTTGCGCCACCAAGTCCCAGCTACTAAAACCATTGTTTGACTCATTGAAGGAGACACCTAAAATCTGCACAGTATCGGACACCGGAACAGGAATGTCTCTTAAAACCATTCCACTTATATTTAAAATGCTGCTTTTGTTTAAATTAACTTTAAAACCGGAGGCACAAGAAAAAAACTGGATCTGCTTCAAAGTTTTTTGAAGCGATGGGGCGTCCCTGCAAAGCACCGTGACATCATCCATGTACCCCACTGCTTTGGCCTCGAGTCCCCCTCCTCCCGGCAGGGGGACTCCGTGAATCTGTTTGTCTCTCCGAATGGCACACATTAGAGGCTCTAAGGCGCAGATGAAAAGCAGTGGGGACAAGGGACACCCCTGCTTCACTCCGGATTTTAAAAGAATGTTCCGTGTCTTAAAACCATTTACTAAAATTTTACTTGTGCAGCCTTGATAAAACGCTTTAAGAGATAATAAAAAACCCTCCGGTATACCCATTTTTTCTAAAACCTTAAAAAGATAAAAATGCGATACCCTGTCAAATGCCTTTTCGAAGTCTATGGATAAAACGGCAAGTTGTCCTTTTCTTGACTGGGTATCGCTGATCACGTCCTTAATAAGGTTTAAAATGTCCCAGATGCTTCTCCCGGGTACCCCACAGACCTGATTGCAATGGATTAGCTTGTCGATCACGGCCTTCAGACGGTTTGCACACAGTTTGGCCATGATCTTGTAGTCACAATTCAGAAGGGTGATTGGTCTCCAATTCCTCAAACTCGACCTGTCTCCCTTCTTGAAGAGGAGGGAGACATCACCCTTCTTCCACGACCCCGGGAGAGCTTTGGACTTAAAAACATCGGTTAAGAGATTAAAAAGGTCGTCCTTTAAAATCCCGTAAAAAGTCACATAAAATTCTATGGGTATACCGTCGGGCCCAGGTACCTTACCTGTCTTAAAACTTTTAACAGTCTCTAAAACCTCCTGCTCCGTGATGTTCTGTAATAAAAGGGACTGGGAGACAGGGTCTAAAACATTAGTGATCTCCTCCAATGAGTCATTTAAAAAACATTCATCAATGTTTTTTGTGTTAAAAAGATCCGCATAAAATTCATACACTTTTGTTAAAATACCCTGTACATCATTTTCATCATCAATATTGTCAATTAAAACTTTCTTTTCCGTAACTTTCTTAAAAAAGTACCTGGAGCAGGTCTCGTTCTCTTCCAGATGTTTTATTTTAGAACGGAATATCAGTTCTTTCCCTTTCTGCTCCAGGCACTGAGAGATCTCTTTCCTTATATCAATAATCTCTTTTTCTACTTCAATACCGTGATCTCTGAACTTGTACAGGGTTTGCAGGCGAGTATTTAAAAGGTTAAAAAAGGCACGTTTCTCCTTAGCTTTTGAAATCCCAACGTCTATAAAAAATTCTTTTATCTTTAATTTCATTTTTTCCCACCAAGCACTGATGGGAATGTTGGGATTTCTTACTCGCCTGCAATCCTTATAAAAAGTGATAAAATCAGATAAAACCTGCGGATCTTCTAAAAGGGACACGTTTAATTTCCAGGCATTCTTACCAGTTCTCCTGTTAAAATCGCTTTTCACTTTAAAAAACAATAGCTTGTGATCTGAAAAAATATTCGTAAAAAGATCACATTTAAAAGGCAGTACTTGATAAGAGCAGAAAATAAAATCAATTCTAGATTTGCAATTGACGTTACCCCATGTAACGCCGGCTTCCTCAGGTGCATTCATATTACATTTCTTAAAAACATCGGTGAGTTTAAAATCTAAAACAATATTCTTAAGCATGGAAGACGTCTTATCATAGTTTCTACTCACTGAGGTTGAAAGCCGGCGTTCCCCCCTTAAAATACAGTTAAAATCACCTGCTAAAACAAGAGGTTCAGAATCGTTAATAAAAAGCGGTAAAACTTCTAGCATTCTAGCTCTTTCATTTTTTTCAGGAGAACCATAAAAGTTTAAAAACTGCCATTTAATACCATTGATAAAAGCTTTTACAAGTAAAATTCTGCCTGGTAAAATTTCAATAAAAGAATCAATTAAAACGTTCCCTTTAAAAAGTATGGCGACCCCTGCTGATCTGGATTCGTTGGATCCAGACCAGATTGACGGACCGTGCACCCAGTCGTCTTCATATTTCTTATACGTCATGCAATGCGGGATGCTGCACTCCTGCAGGAAGAAGACGGAAGCAGCAAAAACCGTCAGATAATTAAAAAGGGCAACCCTTCTCACTTTTGCCTGTAGACTTCTTACGTTAAGTGAGAGACCGGACAACTCAGCCATTGGAGAGTGTAAAGGAAATCAATCTCGCAACAGGACTACAACTCTCCGGCTACACCAGAGACCCCACTCGAGCTCTCATATCCCCCCACGTCCGAGTCTACTGTGCACATGGACGATGCCGGGGATGAACTACCGTCGCTCAAGTGACTCCCGGACCCCAGGCAGCGGTAGGGGCCACAGTGTCACCCCATACAGAACATACGGGCAGCACGGTTTGTTGGGTTCCCGACTCACTTACTTCCGCTATCCCCTCCGCAGGGGTGGGATGTTTGCTTATTGCGGTTTCCGGCACCTCAGAGATGGTGACCCCTGAGGCCCCCTCCTGGCAGAGAGGGGGCGGGGTGCCCCGGCGTGGGGCCTTTGGAGGAGCGTCACTTGGTTTCCCCACAACGGTGAGTACTTCCATCGGCTCCTCCTGCACCACCTCCGAGTAGAGCCGGGACCCGGAGCCCTTGCGCCGCTTAACCGTGGCCTCACCACCGGGGTCTTTCCACTCTGGCACAGCCTGTACCGAAGGCTGTTGGGCCAGAGAGCCGGCGCCAGTCGGCACACCTTCCACCCCAGTTTCCTGGGGAGGGGCCTCCTTCCGGCCACCAGCTCTCTTTTTCCCCGTCCTCTGCGCCTTAGGGCCCTCTGCCGATCTCTCTAGGGGAGTCACTGATGTGTCCATTGCATCACCCGTCTCCGGCTCTTGTGGGGGGGCACTTTGGGTCTCTGGTTGCCCAGGCTGGTGTCCTGGTCTAGGCTTGGGTTGCCCTGGCTGCTCCGTCTTTCTCGGTCTGTGGGGACAGTTTGCATACAGGTGACCGATGTTGTGGCAAAAATTACATCTGGCTCCTTGACGGCACTCTTGTGTTTCATGTTCGGAGCTGCCACATTTCTTGCATGTACTGTCACACTGTTCTTTTGAGTGCCCATATTTGTGACATGCCCTGCAGAAGTCAGGCATTCCCGCAAAGTAGAGGTCGCCACACATGTTGTTCAATTTAAAACGTGCTGGTGGTAATCTCACTCCCCCTACAAAGTTGGGGTCGTTAATGCACGTAACTAAAAACCGCCATTTTGAGGTCCAAATACCAAACTCGTTCATAATCTTCCCCTGACACTTCACGCTCTTAAAGTAGGCTGCCAGGAAGGCTTCCACGTCTTTTAGACTAGCGAAAGGGGAATACCTCTTAATCACTACAAGTTTGGTAATATCGAGGACGTGCTCTATGATCTGGACCCCCCCAAGCTTCGGATGTTCCTTCCCGGGAATACTCGCCACGAAATCTCGAAAGATTCCCTCTTCGGTGAACGATACATCGTATATCCTACGCTTGGGGTAGTCCTGGATCGCCAATATCTCTCGCTTCTGGATGTTAAAAAATTCCCATGAGCACGTCCTCCACGACAAACTTCAGCCCTCGAGTGTCTTCCGTATCACCTGTGAGTATGACTCGCACAGTGTTCTTAATCCGGGCATAAGCCGGTACGGAACCTGGATCCGCATCCATGGTTCTCGATGGTACGCAACGTAACGCTCTGCTTCGCTCCGTAAAGCTCCGCTCCGCAACGCTCCGCTCCGCCCTCCCTTGATCCGAAGATCGCAGGAGGCGATCGCAACCCGTTGTCTGGGGACTAAGCCGCCTGCCTATAGCAGCATGGGGACAATCCCCCAAGGCCGACAGGACGGGTACCCCAGACACCTCTTGACTTCGAAACAAGTGCAGCAACAGGTACTACACTTGATCTTAGCCAAAAGGCCGAGAAGCGATGGCCACAACGGTTTCCCGAAAACTCCCCTTCTCGGACACCACGTCCTTCTTGTTAAGGCGAAGCCAGACATACATACCCTATTATGCGCTCCACCCTCTCAGATGGCGGACCGGACGTGCTTTCACACTGCATCTCCTATTGCCTAGCACTGCCTCTGTCTTCCTTTCTGCTCTCAAATCTGAATAGCTCCACCCCCCAATCACACTGCGTCTGCTTCCACCTGATGGATGGCAGACATACACGTCTCTGTCTCTGTCTCCGTCTCTGTCTGGCATACATGACATGCAGCTAGCTCTTTGGCTGGCTGTCTCTGTAGCTGGCTGGCTGTCTCTGTGGCTGGCTGCCTAGCTGGCTAGCTTATTATTAGTACCTACCTACCTACCTACCTACCTATCTATCTATCTATCTATCTATCTATCTATCTATCTATCTATCTAATCTATCCTATCTATCCTATCTATTCTATCTAATGTATCTAATCTATCTATCAAAGAACATGGAGGGTGAATTCTCCCAGCTGGAGCCGTAGGCAGGCAGCATCAGCAGGATACATCGGCCGGCCACCAGGAAATCAAATCCAAAGGAAACGGTTTAATAAACTGCACCTACCTTTCCACCTACCTGCTCGGTCGCTTGACCGGCTGCAACTGAGCTGCTTGTTGTGCTGGCAGCTGTGTATAGCAGCAAAGCCTTGATGACATCACGTCCCGCGATGACATCACCAGCACTGGCCCGGCAGCCAAGTTGTAAACAACTCTGCCAGTTGGTTGCCATGGCAACAGAGGCCAGCAAGTCTTGGACAAACAAACTTTTCGTAGCCACACTCGGGCTAATTTTTCGGGGTCGGTCCACCTGCGCACAACACACTCGAGGGATGTTTCTTGCAAAACAGTAGTTTCAGGTGCAGCCGGCTTGTTTCCTTCTTCATTCTTTTGCTCTGTTTTTTGCAAACTCATTAGGGGGTGCACTGAACCTGGAGGCACTGCAATACCAGGTCAATGCCTGGAGAGGACAGAGCAAGCTCTTTTTCCATCTCCCTGTTCTAAAAATCCATTTAATATATGGTCCCCAGATAGGGGACGTATCAGATATTAAACTGATAAGAACAGATTTTTTTTTTTTTTTTTTTTTGAGAGTCGAGGCAACGTGCTCTCATCACCCAAGTGCTACTAAAAAAGTGTAGCGTGCCACACAAAAAAGTGCACTAGGATGCGGTCTATCGCAAGCCCACTCTAAAAAGAGATGGGCCCCCAACACACCTAATTCCCTTCCCTTCCGGGCCAAAAGGCACCTGCAAAGGTCCAGGACAAATGTCCGCTCTCAGACGAGGCCAAGAGCAGACCGGTAAACAACTACGGCTTGTACCTGAGCGTAACCCAGGCACTCACCGTTCGTCATTCAATCAAAAGGTGGTCACTCCCGAGGGAGAACCGGGGGTGCAGGGAGGCAAGGAGCGCAGATGGCCACACATGCCTCCCCTAGACCTCCGAGGGGTCCCCAAAAGGCGACCGCAACCCGAAGGATCCTAGTGACAAACAAACGTGGAAAGTGAACACACAGTGACAAAAAAGAATAAATAAATCAGACGTGCGCTGTGCAAAACAGCCCGGACATCTGGCCGGATCTATAAAAATTCCTCGTAATTTTCACAGAGCCAGAGGCCGGAAAACTAGAGGTGTGTGCTCAAAGGGGTGTGAATGTGAAGTGCGTGCTCAGTGCCATTCCTCAATTGGGGTCCCACACCCAGTGAGTTCAGGCACCCTGGGGTCACCACTCCCAGGGCACTTCTGCACCTCGACTCTCAACCCCCTCGAAACCTCATGGCCAGATCCAGACGGGCATGACCTACTAGGAAGGCTGCTCAGGCCGCACAGCCAACCGTTCTACCCATGCCGTCTGTGTGGTTCTCTGCTCACTTAAGAACAGATACTACACTTGATCTTAGCCAAAAGGCCGAGAAGCGATGGCCACAACGGTTTCCCGAAAACTCCCCTTCTCGGACACCACGTCCTTCTTGTTAAGGCGAAGCCAGACATACATACCCTATTATGCGCTCCACCCTCTCAGATGGCGGACCGGACGTGCTTTCACACTGCATCTCCTATTGCCTAGCACTGCCTCTGTCTTCCTTTCTGCTCTCAAATCTGAATAGCTCCACCCCCCAATCACACTGCGTCTGCTTCCACCTGATGGATGGCAGACATACACGTCTCTGTCTCTGTCTCCGTCTCTGTCTGGCATACATGACATGCAGCTAGCTCTTTGGCTGGCTGTCTCTGTAGCTGGCTGGCTGTCTCTGTGGCTGGCTGCCTAGCTGGCTAGCTTATTATTAGTACCTACCTACCTACCTACCTATCTATCTATCTATCTATCTATCTATCTATCTATCTATCTATCTATCTAATCTATCCTATCTATCCTATCTATTCTATCTAATGTATCTAATCTATCTATCAAAGAACATGGAGGGTGAATTCTCCCAGCTGGAGCCGTAGGCAGGCAGCATCAGCAGGATACATCGGCCGGCCACCAGGAAATCAAATCCAAAGGAAACGGTTTAATAAACTGCACCTACCTTTCCACCTACCTGCTCGGTCGCTTGACCGGCTGCAACTGAGCTGCTTGTTGTGCTGGCAGCTGTGTATAGCAGCAAAGCCTTGATGACATCACGTCCCGCGATGACATCACCAGCACTGGCCCGGCAGCCAAGTTGTAAACAACTCTGCCAGTTGGTTGCCATGGCAACAGAGGCCAGCAAGTCTTGGACAAACAAACTTTTCGTAGCCACACTCGGGCTAATTTTTCGGGGTCGGTCCACCTGCGCACAACACACTCGAGGGATGTTTCTTGCAAAACAGTAGTTTCAGGTGCAGCCGGCTTGTTTCCTTCTTCATTCTTTTGCTCTGTTTTTTGCAAACTCATTAGGGGGTGCACTGAACCTGGAGGCACTGCAATACCAGGTCAATGCCTGGAGAGGACAGAGCAAGCTCTTTTTCCATCTCCCTGTTCTAAAAATCCATTTAATATATGGTCCCCAGATAGGGGACGTATCAGATATTAAACTGATAAGAACAGATACTACACTTGATCTTAGCCAAAAGGCCGAGAAGCGATGGCCACAACGGTTTCCCGAAAACTCCCCTTCTCGGACACCACGTCCTTCTTGTTAAGGCGAAGCCAGACATACATACCCTATTATGCGCTCCACCCTCTCAGATGGCGGACCGGACGTGCTTTCACACTGCATCTCCTATTGCCTAGCACTGCCTCTGTCTTCCTTTCTGCTCTCAAATCTGAATAGCTCCACCCCCCAATCACACTGCGTCTGCTTCCACCTGATGGATGGCAGACATACACGTCTCTGTCTCTGTCTCCGTCTCTGTCTGGCATACATGACATGCAGCTAGCTCTTTGGCTGGCTGTCTCTGTAGCTGGCTGGCTGTCTCTGTGGCTGGCTGCCTAGCTGGCTAGCTTATTATTAGTACCTACCTACCTACCTACCTACCTATCTATCTATCTATCTATCTATCTATCTATCTATCTATCTATCTAATCTATCCTATCTATCCTATCTATTCTATCTAATGTATCTAATCTATCTATCAAAGAACATGGAGGGTGAATTCTCCCAGCTGGAGCCGTAGGCAGGCAGCATCAGCAGGATACATCGGCCGGCCACCAGGAAATCAAATCCAAAGGAAACGGTTTAATAAACTGCACCTACCTTTCCACCTACCTGCTCGGTCGCTTGACCGGCTGCAACTGAGCTGCTTGTTGTGCTGGCAGCTGTGTATAGCAGCAAAGCCTTGATGACATCACGTCCCGCGATGACATCACCAGCACTGGCCCGGCAGCCAAGTTGTAAACAACTCTGCCAGTTGGTTGCCATGGCAACAGAGGCCAGCAAGTCTTGGACAAACAAACTTTTCGTAGCCACACTCGGGCTAATTTTTCGGGGTCGGTCCACCTGCGCACAACACACTCGAGGGATGTTTCTTGCAAAACAGTAGTTTCAGGTGCAGCCGGCTTGTTTCCTTCTTCATTCTTTTGCTCTGTTTTTTGCAAACTCATTAGGGGGTGCACTGAACCTGGAGGCACTGCAATACCAGGTCAATGCCTGGAGAGGACAGAGCAAGCTCTTTTTCCATCTCCCTGTTCTAAAAATCCATTTAATATATGGTCCCCAGATAGGGGACGTATCAGATATTAAACTGATAAGAACAGATACTACACTTGATCTTAGCCAAAAGGCCGAGAAGCGATGGCCACAACGGTTTCCCGAAAACTCCCCTTCTCGGACACCACGTCCTTCTTGTTAAGGCGAAGCCAGACATACATACCCTATTATGCGCTCCACCCTCTCAGATGGCGGACCGGACGTGCTTTCACACTG